>NW_028165209.1:0-135497 GCF_964263955.1 Coregonus lavaretus | reverse complement strand
CCTCGTATATAAAGAGGCTGATTGTTTTTATATTATGTGTAGTGCAATCATTATCATAAAAGTCAGAATTCCAGTCACATATACCAATGCAGTAATTTCTACACACAGCACACACCACGCTTTAGTTATCTCACGCTTGTTCTAGAATCATGCACAATCTCAATGTCAGTCTCCCCAGTCCCTGGTTCCTGAAAGCCTAGGTCAAATTTACTCAATTCCACAGATTGGTGTTCGGTCTCATAAGTCTCACTATAACTTCCCATCATCCATTACACGTTTAAGATATAACACAGACACGTTAAAATATAAAACACAGCAAATTCCACATAGATCTATACTATGATTCCACTATGCCTTCACATAGATTTAAATTCCACATAGATCTATACTATGATTTCCACTATGACTTCACATAGATTAATTAATATAAATCACAGTACGAGATATCTCATGTATGCCTTAATTCATTTAGGATGGAAATTATTTAACAAGTATTCATACTCACGCTCAGTACTACTGATCATAATTTGGTATTGGTCTACAATACAATATGCAAGATGTCGTTTTAACAGGCTCTGCTTACCTTTTTAGAAGAGCGCGCTCTGATCAGTTTCCTGAGCCAAGACGAATAGTTGATGTCTCCTGGATTTTCAGGTCACTCTTCCGTCTGTTTTTAGATCGATGATTTGCCTTTTCCTCTCGCACCAACTTTTAGATCGAATTTAAACCATCCTCTGCTACCATTTTGTTGGTGAAACCATACAGGAGAGGAAGTACAAAACCAACGACGCTAGACGGAGAGGAATATGTTTAAGCAAAAGGCAGTTTATTAAACACAGAGATAGCTGGTATCTGCTCAAGCTACATGCATGGGCCCAATGCATGGACCCATTCAGTTGCCTCTTATGGAGACAGTTGAAAAGGGATCAAAAACAGAGTTTTCAGCATTACTTTATACAATGCAACATAAAGAAAGGGTCTTTCTTCTAGTCCCTTGATTGGTTCCCGAGGCGTAGGAGGCGGGTCTGCTCTGTCCAAAGCAGAAGCCCCATTGGTGCACGGCAGAGTCCTCTGCCCTTGGCACCCGACCAGTAGAAAGAAGTGCAGTTGTGTGTGTGTGCGTATGCATTTTTGTGTGTGTGCGTCCTCAGAGCAAGAACTCGTGAGGCATGAAAATGAGTGTGCGTATGCATGGAGATGTGTGTGTGAATGTGTATGTCTCATGGGAAAGACTCGTGGGGAGCAACCAGATTGTGGCCTGTGGCGTGGGTGTTGTCCTTAACAAGATATTGGTCCTCTGTCCATTGTTCTTGCATAGGAACAGCATTGATTGAAAACAAGCTCCTAACATTAAAATGGGTCATGCACAAGATTTTAGTCAGACCAAGCTATAACATTTTATATTTACTACGACAGATGTACATAATTTTCTCATGGTAATTTCATAAATAATCAATTTATTTGAGATTTCTGTGTTCGTTTAGCATATTATTGGTTTTGTGTAAAATTCCCAAGCTGGTAAAATGGCGGCTACTCTTGGTCAGCGTCAACGGACTTCAGTGAGGACAGTGCGGGTGCATCAGATAGACAATTTCACGGTCGCACTACTGTTTTGAAGCAGAATGTAATGATTATCAGTTTTCTACACTACTAATGTACTAATATTCAGACACATTCTATTGTTTCTGTCTTTATCAATAAATGTTGCTATGGTGTGAACAGGAAATACAATTGGTTTTTGATTGAAGTAATACAGTGAAGACAAGGTTTTAGAAAATTAGCACATAGTGCTGTCTATGACAAACTGTAACCTTGTACTAAATGGATTTTGAGTCAAATGCATTTCTCTACTATAGGTTAGGTATTAGCTCAAAAGTATTGTGGAGCTCCTGCACCTTAATATAAACAGTACCGGCACCCGAAATGAGTATTGGCACCTATTTGGAGCTGAATGTCAACATTAAAGATGAAGAAGAGGAGAAGAAGATTGGGAAATCTGTTTCTCATGGTAAGAGCAGGTTCTATCTAACTAAGTTTATTGGACATGATTTGGAAAGGCACACACCTGTCTATATACAGTGCATTCGGAAAGTATTCAGACCTCTTGACTTTTTCGACATTTTGTTACGTTACAGCCTTATTGTAAAATTTATTAAATCGTTTTTTCCCCTCATCAATCTACACACAATACCCCATAATGACAAAGCAAAAACAACAACAACTGAACAATCATATTTACATAAGTATTCAGACCCTTTACTCAGTACTTTGTTTATGCACCGTTGGCAGTGATTGCAGCCAAAGTCTTAATGTGTATGACGCTACAAGCTTGGCACACCTATATTTGGGGAGTTTCTCCCATTCCTCTCTGCAGATCCTCTCAAGCTCTGTCAGGTTGGATGGGGTGCGTCGCTGCACAGCTATTTTCAGGTCTCCAGAGATGTTCGATTTAAGTCCCGGCTCTGGCTGGGCCACTCAAGGACATTCAGAGACTAGTCCCGAAGCCACTCCTGCGTTGTCTTGGCTGTGTGCTTAGGGTCGTTGTCCTGTTGGAAGGTGAACCTTCGCCCCGGTCTTGAGGTCCTGAGTGCACTGGAGCAGGTTTTCATCAAGGATCTCTCTGTACTTTGCTCCAATCATCTTTCCCTCTATCCTGACTAGGCTCCCAGTCCCTGCCGCTGAACAACATCCCCGCAGCATAATGCTTCCACCACCATGCTTCACCATAAGGATGGTGCCAGGTTTCCTCCAGACGTGATGCTTGGCATTCCAGCCAAGAAGTTCAATCTTGGTTTCATCAGACCAGAGAATCTTGTTTCTCATGGTCCGAGTCCTTTAGGTGCCTTTGGCAAACTCCAAGCGGGCTGTCATGTGCCTTTTGCTGAGGAGTGGCTTCCGTCTGGCCACTCTACCATAAAGGCCTGATTGGTGGAGTGCTGAAGAGATGGTTGTCCTTCTGGAAGGTTCTCACATTTCCATAGAGAAACTCTGGAGCTCTGTCAGAGTGACCATCATGTTCTTGGTCACCTATATAGACAGTTGTGTGACTTTCCAAATCATCTCCAATCAATTGAATTTACCACAGTTGGACTCCAATTAAGTTTTAGAAACATCTCAAGGATGATCAATGGAAACAGGATCCACCTGAGCTCAATTTCGAGTCTCATAGCAAATGTTGTGAATACTTATGTAAACAAGGTATTTCTGCTGTTTTTATTTTTAATACATTTGCAAAAATGTCTAAGAACCTGTTTTCACTTTGTCATTATGAGGTATTGTGTGTAGATTGATGAGGATTTTTTTTATTTAATCCATTTCAGAATAAGGCTGTAACGTAACAAATTGTGGAAAAAGTAAAGGGGTCTGAATACTTTCCTAATGCACTGTACATATCCAAAAGTGGACCTAGAAGTTTGTCCTTAAATATCTATTGGGAGCCCATCTGGACCTTCCGCTTTACCTCCCTTCATATCGAAAATAGCATCAGATTTTTCAACACCATCCAATTCCTTTTCCAGATCCAATTTAGTGTCTTCTGAAGTAGAGGGAAAGTCAAGACCTGACTAGTTCAGTTCTCAGGAGATTCAGAGTTGTAAAGTGTGTTGTAGTAGGAAGCAAATGTTTGGTTTATTTCTACAGGATCCATTGATAATTGTCCTTGTAAATTATGAATTGCATTAAAGGCTGAATTTTACTTCTTACTGTGCCAGGCCAGCAATTTACCAGGTTTTTCACCTTGATCATAGGACTGTTTCAGCCTAGTTAAGCTGTTTGCAGCCTTAGAGGTGAGAAGTTCTTCATACTGAGCTTTAAGACCAAATCATTCTTTGTTTACTTCTACTGAGCTTCCCTCTCCAATTCTCTCATTTTGCTATCCGTCTCTCATTTTCTGATTTATTAGATTTGAAACTGGTAAAACGTATAATTTGCCCTGAAATATGTGCTTTGAAAGCCTCCGATCTGGTACTCGCTGACATTTGGTCAGTGTTCAATGTCAAACATCTATATGCACTCCAACGTAATGTAAGAAGTCTGGGTCCTGTAACCATCTGGGATGCAAACGCCATCAAGAGGATCCTTTTACTAGTTTTGTATCCCTATAGAATAATCACACAGGGGAATGGTCACTCAGAACAATAGTATCATATCCATTTCCTGCTACATTGGGAAGCAATGAGCAAGAAACTAAAAAGTAGTCTACATGAGAATATGATTTAAATGTTGACGAGTAACATGAATACTCCCTTTTACTCGGGTTCTGAGTCCTCCAAGGTTCACATAGATTTAAGTCCTTAATGAAATGCTGTAATTTCTTTCTACTCTGCGAGTGGGAAGTGTCTAAACCAGAGGAGCTATCTAGATGAGGATCAAGAGTGCAATTAAAGTCCCCTGCCATTAGGACCTTACCAGGAATGGAGACTATCAATAGAAATACATTCTCAAAGAATTTGGGATTATCATCATTAGGACCATAAACATTAACCAGATTAATATGCTCATTCAAAAGAGTTCACTGTATCAAAATGTATCTACCAGCTGTATCAGTTATAATCAGGGACGGCCTGTTCAATAGGGCGATATGGGCGACGCACTGCCAAACGGGAAAAGGAAGGGATTTTTTTTCTAATCAATTATATCACGGCAACAGTAGTTATCAGTGTTGTAATCTATACGTCTGATCTGCCACAGTGCCACACTGCCACTAAATGTCGAATCAGGCTAAAGTCGTGCTTCAAATGGCTCCACCCCCTTTTGGGGCGATTTCAGTCAGATTGAAAATCGCCCAGAACTTCTGTCATAGACTCCCATGTAAAATCTATTTTTTTCAAATTTCAGAGCCTTCAATACAATCTCAATGGGTGTCTGTGGGCTTGCACTTACGCGCTTTCGTCATACGTTACGTAACCATGAACGTAACTGAGAAAAGAGTGGATTGTTTGAAAGAAGTTCCTTTTTGTCGGCGAACAAATGAAGATAAATTGGCAACGAAACAATTAGGACCTCCCAGACCAAATTTTATAATTCAACAGGTTTCTACTAAAGGCGGAAAGTCCTACACCCGAGGATTTTCCAAAAATTGGTACGAACGAAAAAAGACATTGCCACTCACTCAACTGGATGACGAGGGATACAGGCTAGCTGTCCGCCGCCACAACGATGAGGTTAGTGTTGATAATCACAAGTTTACTGGATGTGGATATGGTGTAATAAAGGCAGTTTATTCAGAGGTAAATATATCTGGAATCGCGTTCACGGACCCGTTCGTCAAACTCTTAGGGAGCTATAAATTAAGCCCCATTACTTACCATATCAGATAAGAGAAATTGCTGCAGCTACATATATTTTACATCCTGGCCCTACATAGTTCACTATTTGCATCACTTACCAAAATATTACATGTGGTCATATATGCTTGGAAAGTGGAGATGCCATAGAACGTCAAAAAAGTAAACATTGCTGGAGACACATTGCCGTTTTGGAGAAGACATCGCGTTTGCTAGCAAAGAGATTTGTTGTGGCAAATGAACTTGGGCTGGGAATTGCCAGGAACCTCACGATAAGATATATGCATCAGCATTGCGAGTCTCATGATTCTATACGTATTGCGATTCGATACTGTGATTTTATTGCGCACCATATGTCTGTTGCAGAGGGATCAGAAAGCCATGAGAACGAGTTTTGATCAGTCATGGAAATAAAAGTGCTGAAAACAAATTGGCTCCCAATGTGAAAAGATTGAGAACAAGCTATGAAGGAACAATAATGGTGTTTTGGTGCAGGTACAGCCAACTAGCGCTAAAATATTGCGATATTGTCAATACAGTATATCGTAAAGTATCACTATGTAACTCGATTTCTTTCACCCCAATCCCTCAAATTAACGGTAAATAACTGAATTGTTTGCCCCACATTTAGCTAAGATGATTAGCTAGCCAGCTAAAATGTTTTAGTTAGTTAGCAGTCGCATCTACAATAGTTTACTGTCAATAACATGTCTCCAAAAATTACGTGGTGTCTCCAATTGTGTTGACATTTTACAATTGCAATGCGCATCCATGAGTATCCACTTTCTGTAGCTCAGCTGGTAGAGCATGGTGCTTGTAACGCCAAGGTAGTGGGTTCGATCCCCGGGACCACCCATACACAAAAATGTATGCACGCATGACTGTAAGTCGCTTTGGATAAAAGCGTCTGCTAAATGGCATATTATTATTATTATTATTATTATTATTATTATTATTATCTGAAGAGAGCCCCGAAACATTGTGTGCAGACATTTTATGCAATAAATGAAGTAGGTTCAATCTAGTAGTTCTGATCTTCTGATTGGTCCTGATGAGTTGGGCGAGGTCCCCTGCAGGCTACTGTCACTGTTGCATTGGCTCTGAGTCGGGTTCTCTGTCTTCAAATGTTCAGCCTAAGAGAGGGGATTTTTGTGTGTGTGTGTGTGTGTGTGTGTGTGTGTTTAACAGTGATGATGTGTGTGTGTGTGTGTGTGTTTAACAGTGATGATGTGTGTGTGTGTGTGTTTGTGTGTGTGTGTGTCCTCAGAGCAAGAACTCGTGAGTTGGAAGAACTGAGAGGCCTATGGCGTGGGTGTTGTCCTTGGCCACCTGCTGACAAGGCTGACAAGATAGGACCCTTTTGTCCATTGTTATTGGATAGGAACAGAACTTATAACCAGCTCCTGACCTAAATAGATCTTAGCACAACATTTTACTCAACATATCATATTCCATATTCACTATAACAAATATATTTACTACGACATTAGCAAGAACCGCCACATCCTCAGCCGGCTAATCCAGTGTGTGAAGTTTTGCGGAGTGTTTGAGTTAGCTTTGCGAGGCAAAGATGAAACTGAGGGCTCCACCAACCCTGGTAAGCCAACACTTTTGAGATCAGTCAATAAATGCTTCTGGTATTGACTTATATGCTGCCCCTGTCTTCATGTTGTTGCTGGACATATCTTTTTTTAAATGTGTGTAGGTCACCTAAATCATCAGAAAAATTGCCCCTCCTGAGAATTTTTTCAGGAGCCGCCACTGGTTATAATAGTATCCACTTGAAACGGAACAGATTAGTGAATTAAAACCATAACACCATGAGAATGAGAGGAGAAACAGGATGCTATTACTTGCCCTTGTCATCTCCTGCATACTTTAAGTAGCTCATCCTTCAACACGTGAGTTTCTTGTAGGAACACAATAGATGAATGAAGTTGTTTAAGCCTAGTGATAACCTGTTTTAAGCTTGGATAGTTTACAAACTCCACAGACATTTCACAAAGTACATTTAAGTTTTGCATTTGAAGTCATTTAACCAAAGATGTAAACATGGAATAAGCTATAGCATAAAGGCATATCTCAAATCTGTTTAGTAACCACAAGGACCGCATTAATATTTTGTAGTGAGGAAAATATGTAAAGATCTGTTGAAAGAAACATAAATATTTCCTAATATTAAAACACTGAACCCATTCCGCTGTCTCCCTAACCAAGACCATCAACACTTCCTCTCCCACATCCCCCTGATCGTAGAGTGTAGCCTGGTGGACGACTGATCCATTAAAGGGAGCCGTCTAACCTAAGCGACGCTAAACAAAACAAAGTATCTCCTGCCTTCTCTCAGCCATTACTTCTCACGAACAAAACAAAAGGCATATCTTGCAAGATGTTATGTGAAATATCACAACAAAAGGCCTATCTAGCAAGATGACATGTGAAATATAACATAGTATTTGTTTGAAAAGTAGCAAAGAATAGCTCCACCTAAAACAGTAACGCTAGTTAGTGAAGCCTGAGACTAACGTTAACGTTACAGTATGGACCGTCCAAAATAGTTGTAGGTGATCCACAACACAGGGTCTGCTGCTAGTAGCTACCAAGTAACAATATGGCCCATACGTATAGTGTTAATGTAGTATACCATGATACGTTTATAAACCAAAAAAAGTATCAAAGATCAGAAATGAACAGCCTACGTGAGAAAAAGAGATATCATTGAAAATGTGCTACATTACCCAAAGGCCCTTTGCACATGATGTTAGGCTTGCACCTGAGTGTCAATCATTTTAGTCCAAGCACATGATCGAAAGGCTTCCATCATTCTTAAATGGAAGAAATGTGGAACCACCAAATCTTTTTCTAGATCTGGCCGCCCGGACAAACTAAGCAATCGGGGGAGAAAGGCCTTGGTCACAGAGGTCACCGAGAAGCCGGTGGTCACGCTGACAGAGCTCCAGAGTTCTGTGGCGATAGGAGAACCTTCCAGAAGGACAACCATCTCTGCAGAACTCTACCAATCAGGCCTTTATGGTAGAATTGCCAGACGGAAGCCACTCCTCATGAAAAGGCACATGAATGCCCACTGGGAGTTTGCCAAAAGACACCTAAAGGACTCTCAGACCATGAGAAACAAGATTCTCTGGTCTGATGAAACCAAGATTGAACTCTTTGGCCTGAATGCCAAGCGTCACGTCTGGAGGAATCCTGGCACCATCCCAACGGTGAAGCATGGTGGTGGCAGCATCATGCTGTGGGGATGTTTTTCAGTGGCAGGGACTGGGAGACTAGTCAGGATCGAGGGAAAGATGAACGGAGCAAAGTACAGAGAGAACTGAAAATAGCTGTGCGGCGACACTACCCATCTTACCTGACAAGCTTGAGAGGATCTGCAGAGAAACTCCCCAAATACAGGTATGCCAAGCTTGTAGCGTCATACCCAAGAAGACTCGAGGCTGTAATTACATTTACATTTTAGTAATTTAGCAGACGCTCTTATCCAGAGTGACTTACAGTTAGTGAGTGCATACATTTTTCATACTGCCCCCCCGTGGGAAACGAATCCACAACCCTGGCGTTGCAAGCTTCAAGAAAGTACTGAGTAAAGTCTGAATACAGCTTTTTTTATTATTATTATTATTTTGGCAAAAATTGTATCATAAAACCTAGCGGTCAAAAAAGGAAATGGTTCCAATCATTTTTCCTTTTATTCATTTTAGAAACACTTAAAATAAGGGCTGTGTTTTGTGTAGGCTTACCCTGGCGTGACATTTAGCAATGTATTCGGCTCTATTTCCTCTCAGATTATAAAATGCTAATTATCATAAAAGTAGACATTATGCAAAACAACAAATCACTGCAAGCTCCTGCACGTCATCTCTAGCTGACACCTTTGCTAACAGGTATTGTGTCAATTTAAAATGAATTAACTGTGGTGGCAGGTGCAGTGATGACCGCTGCGAAGGAGCTGAGTGTAGAGGGAAGCAGTGTGGTGAGGGAGGTTATCGTCTAGTGTATAAAGAGGGATACGTCCTCCAGTAGCTCAGAGATGGAACCTGGTGAGAGTGAGGATGAAGGACCTGCGGTGAGGAACTCAGAGGACGGGCCTTGTTCCCAGGATGATAAGGATGATTCTGGCCCGGTGGGACTGAGATTTGTAGAGAGAATGGATCCATATGTGGTGTCTGGTTAGGTGGAGAAGAGGTTGGGGACTGTTGAGTTGGTGAAGGTAACTCGGAGTGGACTCGTGATGATTTATTGTTTCTCCTCGGGATCGGGCGCTCCAGAGTACGTGATTAGAGACAGGAATTGTGACTTGAATTGCTCTCCGGAACAGGGTGGCATTGATAGGAGTGATAACGGGGTTAGGTTTAAGTGTTGAGGATGAGCAATAGAAATGGAAGATTCCAGGTGTCTGTGACGCCCTCCGTTTGGTGAGACGTAGATCCGGTGTAGAGCGTGGGGAAACAGAGAATACATTATCTGTCATGCTGGATTTTGATACATAGTCTCTCCAGATAAGGTCAAGGTAGGAAGTGTCAGTTATCCCGTGAGCGATTCTGTTCTGTAAATACTACAGTGTTTTAGGGGTGAAGTTTATGGGCCTGTTGCAGCAGTGTGTAGGCGTGCGATGCCTAGATGTGACAAGTGTGCAGGAGGGCATGAGATGAAGAAATTTGTGGTATCGGTGGAGAAAGTTCTGTGTGTTAGTTGTGGGGGTGCTAACGGGCTGGAGATCTGAGGTGTCAGGTGAGAGAAAGGCAGATTGAGGTTGTCAGGGTTACAGTAGTACAGAAAGTGTTGTATGCAGAAGCAGTGAAGAGAGTGGTAAAGGAAGATGGGTACAGGGTGAGGGATCTTGAGAGGATTCCTGTGAGTATGCAGAGACCAAGAGAGAGTGATGGGAAGAATATGTGCTTCAGTAAGGTGGGATTTTTTTGCATTTATAGCAATGGTTGTCAATTGTACTGCAGAAATGGATCGAAAGTCCCAGAAAATAGAGGCTGTGGTGGCAGCGGCAGAGAAGTACTTGGGATTGCGAGGATTTACTGCAGAACAGCTGCAGGGGGTGTTGAGTGGTAGTGGTCTGGCGTAGGACTAGATAGGGTTAAATAGTGGAATGGGGTGGTGGGTTTTTGCCGTGAAAAATCACCACGAAGGGACTCCAAGTCAAACTTAAATGAATAATAATTTTTTAGCAGCAAGCTGGAGAGGTTCCAACAAACTTAAAAGCACCATAGTACACGTTGGTCGGGAGCTCTGCCGGGGCAGTCCCGTTAGTTGTCCTATATACTGCTTACACAGACAAGTTATATTTGCATGATTTAGCTTATTAATAATTAATTCATCATTAACATTTGGTTCCTGCATGTGACCGACCAGTACCTCACAAGGCTTCTTCTCTCCAAGCTGAGACCTTGAAACTGAGATATCCCTTTTGGTTCCCAAAACAATGTTCTGGGCGTACTGCCAATTGGTCTGAGAAGGTCAGTCACCTGCACGAACCAAGAACATTTTCCCTCACATTTTTTAGAGCGGGCTAATACTTGGCAGGGCAATTTTGTATTCATTACCGTATCAATGAATTTATTGTATGTAGTCTGTGATTGGCCTCGCACACCAGTACAGTAGGTGGCGGTGTATGCACCTAAAAGTTGGATGCGCTCCGCCAACCAAATCCCAAAGAAGAAGAAGGATGCAAATGCACGTCTCTTGACCCGTATGGAGAATGTGAAAAAGGAGCAAAGTTCATCTTTATTATTGATGTTGGATGAAGAGTATCTACCACCCTATGTAAAGCTGGGATATATAATATACCCCATAAGAGAGTTTGTGTAAAACCTGATGCAATGCAAGAAATGTAAAAAGTTTGGCCACATGTCAAGTGTTTGCAGACGGAAGGAATATGTTATTGAAGAGCATGTGAATGTAAAATGTTGTAACTGTGGTGGGGGTCAAATTCCTGAATTCCCAGAGTGCCCTGTTAGGGTGAAAGAGGTTGAGGTGTCAAGGATCAGGGCTGTACAGCAAATCTCCTATGTGGAGGCGGTGAAGAGAGTTATAGTAGCAAGAGGCCACAGCTCTGAAGAAGATAGGGCGGTGGATGCACTGCAACCAGTTGCAAATGTTGTACGTCAATCAAGTGATCTGGATACACTTATTTTGAAGGTGGATTTTTTTAGTATTTACAGCCACAGTTATTAATTGTACTGCACAAGAAGTCCAAGAAGCTGGACATCATTATATCTGCAGCTGAGAAGTTTTTGGGCCTCCAAGACTTCACGGCAGAAGCCCTGCAAGGACTACTGTTGCCAGAAAATGTTCCGCTCACACAGGATCCTTCTGAGCCTGTGTAGGGACCTGATTAGAACAGAAAAGCAGGCTGATTTAATTTCAATTTTGTTATTGATAGTTTGTATGATTAAAAAAATATATACTGTATACACTGAACAAACATATAAACGCAACATGTAAAGTGTTGGTCCCATGTTTCATGAGGTGAAATAAAATATCCCAGAAATGTTCCAGACAAACTTATTTCTAAAATGTTGTGCACAAATTTGTTTACATCCCTGTTAGTGAGCATTTCTCCTTTTGCCAAAATAATCCATCCACCTGACAGGTGTGGCATATCAAGAAGCTGATTAAATAGCATGATCATCATTACACAGGTGCACCTTGTGCTGGGGACAAGAGTAGCTGAGTATGTGCTTGGCAGCATCTAATGGGGATCCCTAACAAATACAAAAATGCCACTCTAAAATGTGCAGTTTCTTTCACACAACACAATGCCACAGAGGTCTCAAGTTTTGAGGTGCATGCAATTGGCCTGCTGACTGCAGGAATGTCCACTAGAGCTGTTGCCAGAGAATGTTAGGTTAATTTCTCTACCATTAGCTGCCTCCAATGTTGTTTTAGCGAATTTTGCAGTAAGCCCAACCAGCCTCACAACTGCTGACCACCGTGTATGGTGTTGTGTGGGCGTGCGGTTTGCTGATGTCAATGTTGTGAACAGAGTGCCCCATGGTGGTATCGGGGTTATGGAATGGGATGGCATAAGCTACAGACAACTAACACAATTGCATTTTATCGATGGCAGTTTGAATGCACAGAGATGCCATGACAAGATCCTGAGGCCCATTGTCCTGCCATTCACCTCGAATTTCACACAGCCATTGAAGAGGAGTGGGACAACATTCCACAGTCCACAATCAACAGCCTGATTAACTTTATGCAAAGGAGAAGTGTCCCGGAGGAGGCAGCGGCAGCTACCCACTTCTCCAGTGCTTCATTTGTAAATTGGGCGGTGCCGGAACCAAAAGTGAGCCCGAGAGGGCGGTGACCTGGGGGGCTCTGAGGTACCAGAACGGATAAAAACAAACAACCTTTATAACAAAGTATTGCATGCATTATCATGGCTTTCGCATACGGGCATAGAGCAGTGGTGTGGAGCCGCTTGCAGAAGTTACACATTTTTTGTAGCCTAGAGTCCGGGAAAAATGTGTTATTTTTATGAATGGATTTCATGCAATTCTACATCATTTTAGATGACTGGAGTCTTTCGCAGAATCTTTTTTAATACCTCACAAATGACCAAAATGACAGGCTACTTTGACACTGAGAATCTGAGATCAATAAAAACGACCTTGTCTTGAATCCATCAATAGCCGAGGCCCCTAAGTGTGCAGAGAAACACATTGTACAATATGAGGAGGAAGATATAGTCCTAAAAAAGCTTTCCGGTTTCACTGACTCACCCAATGATGTGCAGCTCTCTCACCGGCCAAAAGCTTATCTCTCTCTTGCTTTACTTTTTTAAACAATGCTGTTCGCTCAATAGGCCTATTTGGAAGTTGATAACTTGGTAACATACAGACATTAGTATTTTATTTTCAGCAGGATCCATTTGCTTTACAACCTGTGTTTTCCAGCAATTGTATTAGAAAAATTTGCTAAAGGCCTGTTTTGGCTGCATGCTGTTAACTGACAGATTTGCCACACGTTAGGCATGCCTTGTTTTTTTAGGGGGCATGACAATTACAGAGGAATCGAAATGTAATTTCTCTGATTGCTTTTATTAGGATTTTTACATTGCAAACAGTGGAAAATATTTTTCATGCCACAAGAGGTAGGCTACCTGATCCTGGCAAATGGGTTCCGGAACGAACGACTACAAAACTGAGAGGTACCGGAGGATCCTGCTCAAATTAAGCACCGCCCTTCTCATATAATGGGGTAGGGCCATCCCAAGGATCCCTGAACGCACCACATATTTTTTATAACTAAACCAAGATAGACCACAGCTGGTCGTTTCCAATGGGAACAGATGAGTCATAGTGGGCAGAGCCAAGCACGAGGTAGCGAGATCCTATTGGCGTATTCTAGCATACATCTGCATATTTCTGTTAGGGAACGCCTCCTCTGTGAAGTGCTCGTGTGCAATAACTCAATTCGCCGTTGCGTTCCTTCTAAATGATGTGATTTAAAAAAGTATTTGCAACAGGTAAGTCCACAAAACTTTGTCCACTCTGTGTTTAACAGATTTTAGTTTTGGGAACAGAACTGTATTAAGATCAGATGTTTCATCGATTAGAACATTTGCAGAATGTCGGCCAAAATCCATCTCCTTCCATCTTCTCCCACTGCCGGCAAGTGGGCTTCCTCTCACTACCATATTTGGTAGTGAGTGGAAACGCCAACCGGATGCTTCACAATTATACATCCAGTGAAATATCTGTCTCATTGTTCTATCTGTGGCTGCACTGTGGTAGTAGGGGAACAGGAAGTTCCGGGAAGGCACGCACCATTCTTCAGTATAATGAAAGCTAATTCTTAGTTTATATAATGCTTTTCCGAGCTAATTCCATCCAACAGTTGCCAACCATTATTGAGTGTCACTCCTCGCCACATATAGGATCACCCTATATGGTATCGTGTTGCACCCTAGTCAGGATATTCCATCACGTACTCCTTCTAAGATTAGCACCAGTGGCCCCCCCAGCTATCTTGGCCTGCATACCTTCTGGCACCCACCAGTGACAGAAATAAATACATGGAATGTATGTCATCCTCCAAATCCTCATGCAGCTCTCAATATTCCAAAGATTAACTAATACTTTATAAAATACGTAATATCAGTATGTAATAGCACGTTTAAACTTTCTAATATCGAAAGAACATGTCATACCATGCTAGGTAACAAATCCATTAAGGTATTATCACGTCTGGTAAAGGTTTGATGTGTTATTTTTATGTCAAACTGAGTAAACCTGGTAACTATTTTACAAGTCACATGGCTAGATACTTTGGGTTTGTCTGAATGGATGTACATCATTTCCTCAAGGTGATGTCATAAAGAATCCATTTATTTTAGATTTCCGAGTTTGTTTAGCATTTTTGGTTGTCACGATCGTCTGAAGAAGCGGACCAATACGCAGCGCGTGAAGTGAACATGATGACTTTATTTAATAAAGCAACCACGAAAAACAAAACAAAAGACGATACGTGAAGTCCAAAAGTTACCAATACTGAAACACGGAACATGGAACAAAAACCCACAACTAACACAAGAAAACCTACAGCTTAAATATGGCTCCCAATCAGAGATAACGAGCCGACAGCTGACACTCGTTACCTCCGATTGGGAGTCATTGAATACAAACAAGGAAACACAACCACAACCTAGAAATAGACACAACAGAACTCCCCACCTAGAAATAAACGTGACAGACATGCAAACATAAAAATTCACCCAAACCCAACAAAACAACATACACCCTGGCTCAAATACACAAGTCCTGGAGCCAGAGTGTGACAGTACCCCCCCCTAAAGGTGCGAACTCCGGGCGCACCAGCATACAGTCTAGGGGAGGGTCTGGGTGGGCGTCTGTCCACGGTGGCGGTTCTGCCCCTGGTCGTGGTCCCCATCCCACCTTAGTCACCACCCGCTTCCCTAGCCTCCTCCACATTACCACCCCCCAACTAAACCCCACTGGGTTAAGGGGCGGCACCGGACTAAGGGGCAGCACCGAACTAAGGGGCAGTATCGGACTAAGGGGCAGTACCAGGCTGAATGGCGGATCCCGGCTGGTCGGCTCTGGCGGATCCCGGCTGGACGGCTCTGGCGGATCCCGGCTGGACGGCTCTGGCGGATCCCGGCTGGACGGCTCTGGCGGATCCCGGCTGGACGGCTCTGGCGGATCCCGGCTGGACGGCTCTGGCGGATCCCGGCTGGACGGCTCTGGCGGATCCCGGCTGGACGGCTCATGGCTGGCTGACGGATCTGGCTGCTCATGGCTGGCTGACGGATCTGGCTGCTCATGGCTGGCTGACGGATCTGGCTGCTCATGGCTGGCTGACGGATCTGGCTGCTCATGGCTGGCTGACGGATCTGGCTGCTCATGGCCGGCTGACGGATCTGGCTGCTCATGGCTGGCGGAAGGCTCTAGCTGATCCTGTCTGGCGGAAGGCTCTGGCTGATCCTGTCTGGCAGAAGGCTCTGGCTGATCCTGTCTAGCAGAAGGCTCTGGCTGATCCTGTCTGGCAGAAGGCTCTGGCTGATCCTGTCTGGCAGAAGGCTCTGGCTGATCCTGTCTGGCAGAAGGATCTGGCTGATCCTGTCTGGCGGAAGGCTCTGGCTGATCCTGTCTGGCAGAAGGCTCTAGCGGCTCCGGTCTGGCGGACGGCTCTGAAGGCTCATGGCAGACGGGCGGCTTAAGCGCCTTAGGGCAGACGGGCAGTTCAGGCCCCGTTGGGCAGACGGGCAGTTCAGACGGCGTTGGGCAGACGGACAGTTCAGGCCCCGTTGGGCAGACGGCAGACTCTGGCCGTCTGAGGCGCATCGTAGGCCTGGTGCGTGGTGCCGGAACAGGAGGTACCGGGCTGAGGACACGCATCTCAGGGCTAGTGCGGGGAGAAGCAACAGGGCATGCTTGGCCCTGGGGACGCACCGTAGGCCTGATGCGTGGTGCCGGAACTGGAGGTACCGGGCTGAGGACACGCATCTCAGGGCTAGTGCGGGAAGCAGCAACAGGGCATGCTTGGCCCTGGGGACGCACATAAGGCCTAGTGCGGAGAGCAGCAACAGGGCATGCTGGACCCTGGGGACGCACATGAGGCCTAGTGCGGAGAGCAGGAACAGGCCGGGCTGGGCTGGCGACGCGCACCGTATCTCTGGTGCGAGAGGCCGGAACAGGCCGGGCCGGGCTGGCGAAGCGCACCGTATCCCTGGTGCGTGGAGTAGGAACAGGCCGGGCTGGGCTGGCGACGCGCACCGTATCCCTGGTGCGAGTGGCCGGAACAGGCCGGGCTGGGCTGGCGAAGCGCACCGTATCCCTGGTGCGTGGAGTAGGAACAGGCCGGGCTGGGCTGGCGACGCGCACCGTAGGCTTCGTATGAGGCTCAGGAACAGGCCGGGCTGGGCTGGCGACGCGCACCGTACACTTGGTGCGGGTGGCAGGAACAGGCCGAACCGGGCTGGCGACGCGCACCGTACACTTAGTGCGAGGGGCCGGAACAGGCCGTACCGTACGGGGAACACACACTACTGGCTGTACCTCGGGATTAGGAACGGGCCGGACCGGACTGGTTACACACCCCAGTACCTCTCGCCGAGCCTCTACACCTTCCTTCCCTGCTTTACCCAGTAGCCCCCTTAACCTGGTAGCCTCCTGAATCCGTCCCTTCTCTGCCTCCGTCAGCCCCCTTAACCTGGTAGCCTTCTGCATCTGCCTTGTGGCAGCCTCCTGCTGCTCAGTCGCCCAAGCCATGTGCCCCCCCCAAAACATTTCTTGGGGTTGCCTCTCGTCCTTCCGACGTTGGCTCTGCCGACGCCGTTGCTCCTCTCTCCGTCGCCTCTCCACTGTTTCGCTCCATGGACGGCGATCCATGCCCTCCAGGATCTCCTCCCAAGTCCATGACCCCTTTCCGTCCAATAACTCTTCCCATGTCCAGACCCTCGGCTCCTGGACACGCTGCTTGGTCCTTTGATGGTGGGTTTTTCTGTCACGATCGTCTGAAGAGGCGGACCAATACGCAGCGCGTGAAGTGAACATGATGACTTTATTTAATAAAGCAACCACGAAAAACAAAACAAAAGACGATACGTGAAGTCCAAAAGTTACCAATACTGAAACACGGAACATGGAACAAAAACCCACAACTAACACAAGAAAACCTACAGCTTAAATATGGCTCCCAATCAGAGATAACGAGCCGACAGCTGACACTCGTTACCTCCGATTGGGAGTCATTGAATACAAACAAGGAAACACAACCACAACCTAGAAATAGACACAACAGAACTCCCCACCTAGAAATAAACGTGACAGACATGCAAACATAAAAATTCACCCAAACCCAACAAAACAACATACACCCTGGCTCAAATACACAAGTCCTGGAGCCAGAGTGTGACATTGGTTTTGTGTCAAATTAACGAGCTGGTAAAATGGTGCTGCCCACTCGGTCAGCATCAACGGATTTCAGTGCAGCAGAGAGACAATTTCACGGTTGCACTACTGTTTTGAAGCTGAATGTAACAATTATCCGTTTTCTACATGTGTACTAATATTCAGACACATTCAGTTGTTTCTGTATTTATCGATAAATGTTACTATTGTGTGAACGGAAAATACAATTGGTTTTTGATTGAAATAATACAGTGAAGACCAGGTTATTCAGGAAAATAGTACATAGTGCTGCCTAAAACGAACAGTGACCTTGTACTAAATGGCTTTTGTCATTTATGCATTTACAGTACCAGTCAAAAGTTTGGACACACCTACTCATTCAAGGGTTTTTCTTAATTTTTTACTATTTTCTACATTGTAGAATAATAGTGAAGACATCTAAAGTATGAAATAACACATATGGAGTCATATAGTAACCATAAAGGTGTTAAACAAATCAAATATATTTTAGATTTTAGATTCTTCAAAGTAGCCATCCTTTGCCTTGATGACAGCTTTGTAGAATCTTTGTAATCTACAATGTAGAAAATAGTAAAAATAAAGAATTTGGGAAAATCTGCTATAGGTTAAGTTCCGGCACCTCAAATATCTAGTGCTTGAGCTCATGTTCCTCTTATAGAATGTTAGCTCAACAGTATTGTGGAGCTTCTACACCTAAATATAAACAGTACCGGCACCCAAAATGAGTACTGGCACCTATTTCAGCCCAAGTCAAGCACTGAATTAGATAATTTAACAAGAAGAAATATAATATATTTTTAGAGAATAAAGAAAGTGCAAGAACTGTCAAGACACTAACTTTTTGTGTCTGTTTCTCAATTTTACTACAGGACGACTAGAATTAAATCTGATGCCGGTAACATCAATAGTGAGGACAAACCCAGCCAGCCTCTCTCCTTCCACACTGAGTCCAAACCTACAGTCATTGGGTCCTGATTGTGACAGTGGAGCCCAGTTTGCTATGCAGGATCCAGAGATGGCATCAGTGAAGCTGGAAGACTGCCGTCAAACACTGGAGCGGAATATCAACATTAAAGATGAAGAAGAGGAAGAGGAGGAGAAGATTGGGAAATCTGTTTCTGATGGTAAGAGCAGGTTCTATCTATCTAAGTTTGTGTTATTCATTCCAACTTCTCACTGTGCATGAAAAGTTGCAGTAGAACTGTTTCATGATTAACTGTTTCAATGAGAAGGTAGATATTATTTCATGCTACTGACACTTACATGGTTTGACACCAGTATTGTCAGCAT
This sequence comes from Coregonus lavaretus, assembly GCF_964263955.1. Classification (NCBI taxonomy): domain Eukaryota; kingdom Metazoa; phylum Chordata; class Actinopteri; order Salmoniformes; family Salmonidae; genus Coregonus; species Coregonus lavaretus. The sequence continues at coordinate 116,491 of NW_028165209.1, read as the reverse complement.
GTGTTTTATTCACTGGGCTATCTGGAGTGATCAGAGAGTAGACTAAAGAAGTGAAGGAGACAAACTGCCAATGTTTTAAAGTTCTATTAAAAGAGTCAGTGTAGTTACTAACCCTTGTGATAGTGAGTGGAGGATGATATGGCTTCTACATCTGCATTGCTTGCTCTTTGGGGTTTTAGGCTGGGTTTCTATAAAGCACTTTGTGACAAGTTCTGATGTAAAAAGGGCTTCATAAAATACATTTGATTGACATGTATATCACACCAACTGACTGGTTCTTCTGATGTTGTTCACACAGGACACCATGTTGAGACATTCTCTACATCCAGAGAGCAACAGCAGGAAGATCACAGAGCTAAGAGGTCTTACCACTGCCCACATTGTGAGGCGAGTTTCTCAATTCTATCAAAGCTAAAAATACACTTACAAAAACACAGAGGAGAGAATCTGTATTCCTGTACTGACTGTGGGAAGAATTTCACTACATCACAGACTCTGACGGTTCATCAGAGAGTGCACACAGGAGAGAAGCCTTACTCCTGCTCTGTCTGTGGAAAGCGCTTCAAAACATCAACTGAGCTAAAAGTTCATCAGAGAACACACACCGGAGAGAAGCCTTACTCCTGCTCTGACTGTGGGGCAAGTTTCTCTCATCAGAGCACCTTTAAACAACATAAACGTATACATACAGGAGAGAAGCCTTACTCCTGCTCTGACTGTGTAAAGTACTTCAAAACATCAACTGAGCTAAAAGGTCATCAGAGAACACACACAGGAGAGAAGCCTTACTCCTGCTCTGACTGTGGGGCAAGTTTCTCTCGTCAGGGCACCTTGAAACAACATAAACGTATACATACAGGAGAGAAGCCTTACTCCTGCTCTGACTGTGTAAAGTGCTTCAAAACATCAACTGAGCTAAAAGTTCATCAGAGAACACACACAGGAGAGAAGCCTTACTCCTGCTCTGACTGTGGGGCAAGTTTCTCTCATCAGAGCACCTTAAAACAACATAAATGTATACATACAGGAGAGAAGACTTACTCCTGCTCTGACTGTGTAAAGTGCTTCAAAACATCAACTGAGCTAAAAGGTCATCAGAGAAAACACACAGGAGAGAAGCCTTACTTCTGCTGTGACTGTGGGGCAAGTTTCTCTCAACTTGGCAACTTAAAAATACATAAACGTATACATACAGGAGAGAAGCCTTACTCCTGCTCTGACTGTGTAAAGTGCTTCACAACATCAATGGATTTAAAAATTCATCAGAGAACACACACAGGAGAGAAGCCTTACTCCTGCTCTGATTGTGTAAAATGCTTCACAACATCAATTGAGCTAAAAGTTCACCAGAGAACACACACAGGAGAGAAGCCTTACTCCTGCTCTGACTGTGGGAAGAGTTTCTCTCGACTGGGCATCTTAAAAAAACATGAACGTATACACACAGGAGAGAAGCCTTACTCCTGCTCTGACTGTGTAAAATGCTTCACAACATCAACTGAGCTAAAAGTTCACCAGAGAACACACACAGGAGAGAAGCCTTACTCCTGCTCTGACTGTGGGAAGAGTTTCTCTCGTCTAGGCCACTTAAAAACACATGAACGTATACACACAGGAGAGAAGCCCTACTCCTGCTCTGACTGTGGGGCAAGTTTCTCTCAACTGGGCACCTTAAAAACACATGAACATATACACACTGGAGAGAAGCCTTACTCCTGCTCTGACTGTGGGGCAAGTTTTTCTCAACTGGGCAGCCTAAAAACACATGAACGTATACACACAGGAGAGAAGCCCTACTCCTGCTCTGACTGTGGGGCAAGTTTCTCTCAACTGGGCACCTTAAAAAGACATGAACGTATACATACAGGAGAAAAGCCTTACTCCTGCTCTGACTGTGTAAAATGCTTCACAACATCAACTGAGCTAAAAGTTCATCAGAGAACACACACAGGAGAGAACCCTTCCTTCTGCTCTTAATATGGCAAGAGTTTCTCCCGTTTGGGCAATGTAAAAACACACCAATGGTTACACACTGGAGAGTCTTATCACTGCATTGACTGTGAGACGAGATTCTACAGATTGGGCAATTTAAAAACACACCAACGTATACATAAGAAGTGGTAGTGGATTGGTTCAAATTAAGAAAGCGTAGAACACTATTGTAATCCTATTGTTTCTCACTGTGAGAGAACTGTGCAGAGGAAAGGGGATGTAGCTCAGTTGGTAGAGCATGGCGTTTGCAACGCCAGGGTTGTGGGTTCGATAAAATAATGTATGCGCTAACTGTAAGTCGCTCTGGATAAGAGCGTCTGCTAAATGACTAAAATGTAAATGTAATGTAAATGAAAGGGAGCGTTGTAGAATGTTAGCATCTCTTTACTGATCAGTGTTCACCTTGTCAGTTTTGCTGTGCTTAGATAGCTTCTACTGTAAAGATATTGAGATGACCTTGGATTTGCCCTTAGGGTTGAATATCCTCTTTGAGACGTCTCATAATGGAGTCTGATGGTTGACGGGGTGGTACTGCTTCCCTCTGCAGTTTTCTGTGGGAATGAGCTAGTAGACACAACATACACTGAGTGTACAAACATTAAGGACACCTGCTCTTTCCATGACATAGATTGACCAGGTGAACCCAGGTGAAAGCTATGATCCTTACTGATGTAGTTGTGGTGTATTTATTATGGATCCCCATTAGCTTTCAGCAGAAAACAAGAAACTGCAGTTGCAATGGGCTAAGGAATGAAAACACTGGACACTGGAGAATTTGAAAAACATTGCCTGGTCTGAGGAATCCTGGTTCCTGCTGTTTCACACTGATGGGAGGACTAGGGTATGGAGCAAACCATGAGTACATACATCCATGCCGTGTGTCAGCATTGCAGGCTGGTGGTGGTGGTGTGGGGTGTGTTTGCATGGCACACATTGGGCCCCTTGATAAAAGTGGAGCAACGTTTGAATGCCACAGGATATCTAAACATCATTGCCAATCCGGTGCATCCCTTAATGGCAGTATGTGTTCTTGGCAATGGTGTATCCATCTGCAAAATAGATTTTTTTCAGCAGGATTATGCCCCATGCAACAAGCCTTGTCCAGGAATTGTTCCAAGAACATGACAGTGAATTCAGCTTACTGCAGTGGCCTTCCGAGGCACCAGATCTCAATCCAATTGTGCATCTGTGGGAAGAGATGGAATGAGCTATTCGGAATAGAGGTCCACTCCCAGCCAACCTGACACAACTGTGGGAAGCATTGCAGTCAACATGGGCCATCATCCCTGTGGAATGCTCTCTACACCTTGGAGAGTCCATGCCCTGACGAATTGAGGCTATTCTGAGGACAAAGGGGGGTGCAAATCAATATTAGGAAGGTGTTCCTAATGTTTTGTACACTCAGTGTATATCAGACAAAGATGTTGTGATGATCGGTTTTCAGCATTAGTTTGGGTGGATGATTTTATATTACTAAACTTTTGTTTAATGATAAACAGGCTATGAATCGACTACTTGTGTTTTTTAAATTGTCTTTTAAAACTAGATTCATTATTTTATCAATTGATGATGAATGTATTTGGATAACTGTATTGAAGTTAATTAATTTGGCGGCAGGTAGCCTAGCCATTAAGAGTGTTGGGTCAGTAACTGAAAGGTCGCTTGTTTGAATCCTGAGCCGACTAGGTTAAAAATATGTTGTTGTGCCCTTGATCAAGGCAATTAACCCTAATTGGTCCTGTAAGACGCTCTGGATAAGAGCATCTGCTAAATGACAAAAATGTAATGAAAAATAATGTTTGTACATTAATTTATGCTGGGCAACCTCTTCTTCTCTTGTGTATAATTAAATGAAACAAACTGTTTTAATTGAAATAGTGTCTATATATAAACCAAATTTGATCCCATTCACATTCTCCCAAACAAATGGCCTATACTGTATATACAAGACACAACATGACCTCTTTGTTTACCCTGGCCAGAGGGACAGGGCCATAGTAGGCTAGACTATGTACAGTGCCTTGTAAAAGTATTCATACCCCTTGGTGTTTTTCCTATTTTGTTGCATTACAACCTGTAATTTAAATTGATTTTTATTTGGATGTCATGTAATGGACATACACAAAATAGTCCAAATTGGTGAAGTGAAATGAAAAAAATTACTTGTTAAAAAAATTTATAAAAAACATAACGGAAAAGTGGTGCGTGCATATGTATTCACCCCCTTTGCTATGAAACCCCTAAATAAGATCTGGTGCAACCAATTACCTTCAGAAGTCACATAATTAGTTAAATAAAGTCCACCTGTGTGCAATCTAAGTGTCACGTGATCTGTCACATGATCTCTGTATATATATACCTGTTCTGAAAGGCCCCAGAGTCTGCAACATCACTAAGCAAGGGGCACCACCAAGCAAGCGGCACCATGAAGATCAAGGAGCTCTCCAAACAGGTCAGCGACAAAGTTGTGGAGAAGTACAGATCAGGGTTGGGTTATAAAAAAATATCCTAAACTTTGAACATCCTACGGAGCACCATTAAATCCATTATTAAAAAATTTAAATAATATGGCACCACAACAAACCTGCCAAGAGAGGGCCTCCCACCAAAACTCACGGACCAGGCAAGGAGGGCATTAATCAGAGAGGCAACAAAGACACCAAAGATAACCCTGAAGGAGCTGCAAAGCTCCACAGTGGAGATTGGAGTACCTGTCCATAGGACCACTTTAAGCCGTATACTCCACAGAGCTGGGCTTTACGGAGAAGTAACCTGAAAAAGGCCATTGCTTAAAGAAAAAAATAAGCAAACACCAAAAGCCATGTGGGAAACTCCCCAAACATATGGAAGAAGGTACTCTGGTCAGATGAGACTAACATTGAGCTTTTTGGCCATCAAGGAAAATGCTATGTCTGGCGCAAACACAACACCTCTCATCACCCCGAGAACACCATCCCCACAGTGAAGCATGGTGGATGTTTTTCATTGGCAGGGACTGGGAAACTGGTCAGAATTGAAGGAATGATGGATGGTGCTAAATACAGGGAAATTCTTGAGGGAAACCTGTTTCAGTCTTCCAGAGATTTGCACCTGGGACGGAGGTTCACCTTCCAGCAGGACAATGACCTTAAGCATACTGCTAAAGCAACACTCAAGTGGTTTAAGGGGAAACATTTAAATGTCTTGGAATGGCCTAGTCAAAGCCCAGACCTCAATCCAATTGAGAATCTGTGGTATGACTTAAAGATTGCTGTACACCAGCGGAACCCATCCAACTTGAAGGAGCTGGAGCAGTTTTGCCTTGAAGAAGGGGCAAAAATCCCAGTGGCTAGATGTGCCAAGCTTATAGAGACATACTCCAAGAGACTTGCAGCTGTAATTGCTGCAAAAGGTGGCTCTACAAAGTATTGACTTTGGGGGGGTGAATAGTTATGCACGCTCAAGTTGTCTGTTTTCTTGTCTTATTTCTTGTTTGTTTCACAATAAAAAATATTTTGCATCTTCAAAGTGGTAGGCATGTTGTGTAAATCAAATGATACAAACCCCCCAAAAATCAATTTTAATTCCAGGTTGTAAGGCAACAAAATAGGAAGAATGCCAAGGGGGTGAATACTTTTGCAAGTCACTGTAGCTGCTGTTGTTAGTAGCCTGCAGTTTCCATGCAATACAGTATGTCAGATCGCTAGTGTTTAGGTGTATAGGCTTCTACATTTATGCAAGAGTTTGTGCTTGTGGCTGTCGGGGGTGATGTGTTACCAGGCTTGCTAAATAACTACAGGAGGGAAGTGGAGAGCGCTCCTTGAGCTTTGTGCCCGGTCCACGCGACATGGTCAAGAGACGCAAAGAGCCAGCATTAGCACTCCGATGTGAAGGACAGCCCTTACAAAAATGTACCATGGTAGAAAAATGAACAACAACATTCCATTGTACTATGATGTGTTTTGGGTCACTACCAAGGCAGGAAAATACTATGGCACTGGTGCAAATACCATGGCATTTTCCTGCCACTGTAGTGACCCAATAAACATGATAGTACCATGGTATCTTTTTCATTGTAATACCATGTCAGGGAAATACCATGGTAGCTGCACTAGTACCATGGTATTTTCCTGCAATGGTAGTGACCAAAAAACACAGATTTTTGTAAAAAATGATACTGGGCCAAGAAACATGGAGAGAAGAAACTGCCAGATGTGTCATAATAGGACACACATTTGATATGGAACATTGGATACATTCAGCAGGGTGGGAAAAAACACAGGAAAACACGTTTTAAATGGATTGTCGGAAGGGCTGTGGTCACCATTCATGTAATACATTAAATCTATACATCAGACGGTATTGGGGAGCTATTTCATAGGGTGTTCACAGGTTCATTATTTTCCCATTTCAATCTTATACCAACCGGATTGAATTTACAATATAGGGGGGGTTTGTAACTAGGTTTACTTTTGAAACTTAAGTATATTTAAAACCAAATACTTTTAGACTTTTACTCAAGTAGTATTTCACTGGGTGACTTTCACTTTTACTTAAGTCATTTTCTATTAAGGTATCTTTACTTTTACTCAAGTATGACTATTGGGTACTTTTTCCACCCCTGCCTACCTGTTCTATTAAAATATATTCATCATATTTCTCCAATGCCAAACCAGTGTGTCTTGTTTGCATCGAAAATGTGGCTGTGTATGAATCTAAGCATGGTACTTTCAGAAGTAGATTTTCCACCCAAGACTTGAGGCCGAAGTCCTACGCAGAAAGGAAGGTAGGCCTAATGAGTGAACACCCTGTGTGTTCTACAGTGGAGATTTTAGCATGTACATATTTTATTATTATTATTATTATTTAACTAGGCAGACTAGCTAAAATTCTGTTACAAATGGTTTTAGTAGTCCGACAATGTCACTAATCTGGATTTAGACTGTCTGCTACTTCAGGTCTAAATAGGGGTATAATCTATACCTTGTGACAGTGTAGGACTACTGAAGCCATTGTAAGACAGACTTTGTGTTAGCCTTTAAGGCGTCAGCATGTTTCCCAGCCGAAACAGTTGGGAAGAGTTTGTGCATATCTTATGACAACATTTTGTTTTCGTTTTGGACTTATGGTAAGGGTTTTTTCAGCTGTTCTGGCACACACATTTTTTTTCCTCGAGTCAAGCCGAAGTCTGTAGCCGAAGGGGAAGGGGGTTATTGGTCAACAGTAGGTATTCTTCAATAATGTATTTGTCCTTAAATGAGAGACGAGTCGTTTTTATGCAGATTTTTTCATTGAGAAATACTGCAACAAACATCTTAGTTAAATGTAAAATTGCACCACTAAGATCTCTTCGGCAAAAACATCAACATTAATGACATGTTTCTTGAGTTTTCTGACTATTTTGAGGAAGTGGTTATAGACCCTTTTCCAGTACATGACACACTGATGTCACAAACAGACCGTGACTATAGGACCTAGGCCTTCAGAGGGACCAAAAATCTAACAATAAGTTGAATAATATAATATGCCATTTAGCAGACGCTTTTATCCAAATAACGGCTATATGTTGTCTTACCTCCTTTAGTAATAACAGTAATCGCATTAATCGCATTTAGTCAATGGTCCATTTCTCATTGACCGGGGTTGTCTTTCAAAAAACGTTTTGCCTCTTCGGGAGTTTTGAAGTGTCGCAGGGCTCCTTGGTGAAGAATCCTGAGCTCGTTTGGGTATTTGAATCCCCTAAAGATGCCTCGGTCAATGGAGCATTTCTTCACCTCGTCAAACCCTCGGCGCTTTCGGCGTATTCCAGCTGACAGGTCCTGGAGTAAGGTGAGTTTGGCGTTTCCCACTGTAATGGTGTTGGTTTTTGCCGCCTGTAGGACTCGTTCCTTGTCGGTGAATCTCAGGAAACGTATGGTGATTGGGCGCGGTGGTTGTCTGGCTGCTGGTGGGGGCCTCAGTGCTCGGTGAGCTCTCTCGAGTTCTATGGGCCTGTCGGTGGACAGGTGGAGCCACTCGGGAAGTTTGTCTTGCAGGTAGCGGATCAGTGGCATGTTTCCCTCTTCTTTTTCGCCCAGATTTAATAGAACACAATTATTCCTTCGCCCCCTGTTTTCCAGGTCCTCTGTTTTCTCTTCCAGCTGCTCTATTTTTTTTTTAGCATATGCTATTGTTTCCATGGCGTCTGTCAATAAGTTTTCCGTGGATAGGATTCGCCCCTCTGCCTCGTCCAGGCGCCCCGCGTTTATGGTTATCTTGTTGTTTATGTCAGGCAAGGCATTTTCCAGGATTGTCACCTTGCCCCCTATCGCACTGAGCTGAGCGTTAATGGCATCTAGTTTAGTGTTGAGTTCTGTACGTTGGGATCTCAGCTCAGAAAAGATGTCTTCGACAGAGTGCGAGGTTGGCATTCGTTGGGCCTCGGGGGGGGACGGGTCCTCTTTCTCCTGGCTAATGGCGCTAGCTTTTTCTGAAGCTAGCTGCTTCTTGGAGGCTTTTTCCGTCGCTAGTACTCGAGTCCGGGTAAAAATGTCACCTGTAGTGTTGCCTTTTGAAGCCGCCATGACTTTTTGACTAAAGCTAAATGAGTTTAAACTTGAAGTGGAGGTAAGATTAGGAATTGGAAACTACTTGTGCGGAGCTCCTAGTTCATGCGGCCATCTCGTTCAAGGGTCACGTGATCTCTCCCTAGTCATATTTTAAAGACGTAAGCACATAACACCCAGACAGATGTAGAACTTCAATGACCTGAGCATCAGGAAAATCTCCCTGTTCTTCAGGTTTATTCTGGAGTTTATTCAGGAAGGCACACATGTTAGATAAAAATACAGGTAACTAGGGTCTCCTGAGTGGTGCAGCGGTCTAAGGCACTGCATCGCAGTGCTTGAGGCATAACTTCAGATGCGGGTTCGATCCCAGGCTGTGTCACAACCAGCCGTGACCAGGAGTCCCATAGGGCGGCGCACAATTGGCCCAGCGACATCCGGGTTAGGGTAGGGTTTGTCCCAGGGGAGCTTTACTTGGCTCATCACACTCTTGCAACTCCTTGTGGCGGGCTGGGCGCCTGCAGCCTGACTTCAGTCGTCAGTTGAACAGTGTTTCCTCCGACACATTGGTATGGCTGGCTTCCGGGTTATGGGCGTTATGAAGCGCTGTTTGGCAGGTCATGTTTTGGAGGACAAATGACTCGACCTTCGCCTGTCCCGAGCCCATTGGGGAGGTGCAGCGATGAGAAAATATCGTAATTGGATCGCAATTGGACATCAAGAAATTGGGGAGAAAAAGGGGCAAAACAATTTAAACACTTGAGTAAATGAGGGATACAAAGTATATTGAAAGCAGGTGCTTCTACACAGGTGTGGTTCCTGAGTTAATTAAGCAATTAACATCGCATCATGCTTAGGGTCATGCATACAAAATGCTGGGCAGGCCATTTTTTTGGCCCCCATATGATGACAATGCCCCCATGCACAGGGCATGAGTGCCTGAATCGTTTGATGAAAACTATACAAACCATATGCCATGGCCGTCACAGTCACCAGATCTCAACCAAATTGAACACTTATGGGAGATTCTGGAGCGGCTCCTGACACAGCATTTTCCACCACCATCAACAAAACACCAAAGGATGGAATTTCTTGAGGAAGAGTGGTGTCGCTTCCCTCCAATAGAGTTCAGACACTTGTAGAATCTATGCCAAGGTGCATTGAAACTATTCTGCCTCATGGTGGCTCAACGCCCTATTAAAAGACACTATGTTGGTGTTTCCTTTATTTTGGCAATTACATGTAGATCCACACATGTTATTGTCTATATCATGCAGAATTGTCATCTCATTGTTCCTTAGGGAGCTCGTTCTATAATACAGACGTTGGTGATTTCTGTCCCAGGTAGTTGCAAAAATCTGGTAACTTTCTCCAAATTCCCTTGTTTTCCAGAAAACCCGGTTGGAAGGTTTCCTGAATCAGGAGGGAATAAACAGTAAATCTGGAATCTTCAAACAGGATTTCTGGAAAACCTGGGGATTATGGGAAAGTTGGTGGATTTTTGCAACCCTAGTCCCAGGAGACTGAACTGTGGGCACGTTTTTATTCCTGCCTAGCACAAACATCTCATTCAACTAATCATGGTCTTCCATTTAGACCACAATTAGTTGAGTGAAGTGTTAGTAGAGTGCTGGAACCTGGACACTCCTGTGTAAACTGTGGCTGTCTGACTACAACTGTCTAAATACAGGTGCCATGTTTTCTTTTGCTAATCCATGCAGTTTTGTCATCTCATAAGGAGTGGAGAAGCCCTATGCACCATAAACCTTAATACTGGAGTAACTTCCTGTCAGAGAAACTGTGATTAGAGGGTTAGACAGGAGGCCCTGGGCCAATGGGAGGTCACAGGTGAGGGCTTGGGGGTCAGAGAGAGTGGGCGAGTTTGTTTAACATGGCCCGGTGCCCCGGGTGGGTGGAGTTTGCACATTTTAGACCATTCCATTGGTCCTTATGTGAAATCTCCACCAATCTGGGGCATCGAGCCATGCAAAATGAACTGACCCAGTAAGAGGGGACATTACAGACATGAATATAGAACTCCCCCAACACTCCTCACATTGAGTTGCTGCGTCTGATTTAAAGACCCCTTATAGTCCTCAATAATCAACAATGTAATACTTATTACAGGTTAACTCTCTTGCTTTCTTTCAAGCACACTCAGTACTTCTATCCATCCCTCTCCAGGTGCCAGAGACAGAACATTCCAAGGACCTCCAGAGCCTTCTGACCAATTACCTGCCATCTCTCCAGAGCACAGAGAAGTAGGCTCCATTTGTAATAGTATACTAGTGCTGTCTGTGTGATATAGCAGATAATCAAGGCCTTCACTAGTGCTGTCTGTGTGATATAGCAGATAATCAAGGTCTTCACTAGTGCTGTCTGTGTGATATAGCAGATAATCAAGGTCTTCACTAGTGCTGTCTGTGTGATATAGCAGATAATCAAGGCCTTCACTAGTGCTGTCTGTGTGATATAGCAGATAATCAAGGTCTTCACTAGTGCTGTCTGTGTGATATAGCAGATAATCAAGGCCTTCACTAGTGCTGTCTGTGTAATATAGCAGATAATCAAGGCCTTCACTAGTGCTGTCTGTGTGATATAGCAGATAATCAAGGTCTTCACTAGTGCTGTCTGTGTGATATAGCAGATAATCAAGGTCTTCACTACTGCTGTCTGTGTGATATAGCAGATAATCAAGGTCTTCACTAGTGCTGTCTGTGTGATATAGCAGATAATCAAGGTCTTCACTAGTGCTGTCTGTGTGATATAGCAGATAATCAAGGTCTTCACTAGTGCTGTCTGTGTGATATAGCAGATAATCAAGGGTCCCTGGTTGGGTTTACTGTACTTCAGAACTCATGTTCTCTCCTTCGAAAACTCTCCCAGACTTCAATAAAAACGTGTTATTCCGCCTGTCCCCAGACAACACTATGATTCAAAAGTCAAAAATCATGTCTCATGTCCAGGGTGAATAACACTTTTATTAATGTATATTTAAAAACATATATATATATATATCACTTGTGTCGACTAAAATATACACTGAATGTACAAAACATTAGGAACACCTGCTCTTTCCATGACAGACTGACCAGGTGAATGCTATGATGCCTTATTGATGTTACCTGTTGAATCCACTTTATATCAGTGTAGATGAAGGGGAAGAGACAGGTTAAATAAGGATTTTTAAGCCTTGAGACAATTGAGACATGGGTTGTGTATGTGTGAATTTCAGAGGGTGAACGGGCAAGAAAATATTTAAGTACCTTTGAACTGGGTATGGTAGTAGGTGCCAGGCGCACCGGATTTGAGTGTGTCAAGAACTGCACCGCTGCTGGGTTGACGCTCAACAGTTTCCTGTGTGTATAAAGAATGGTCCACCACCCAAAGGACATCCAAAGGACATCCAGCCAACTTGATACAACTGTGGGAAGCATTGGAGTCAACATGGGCCAGCATCCCTGTGGAACGCTTTCGACACCTTGTAGAGTCCATGCCCCAACTAATTGAGGCTGTTCTGAGGGCAAAGGGGGATGCAATGCAATATTAGGAAGGTGTTCCTAATGTTTTGTACACTTTGTATATCAAAGACCAGATTGAAGAATGGGACATAAGTGAATATCAGTTATTGCATTTGTATCAGTTTGTATGAATGTGTGGTTACAGGATATGTAGACATTCCAAACTGACAGAAGGGTGTTCCACAATCTTTGTTTAGCAATGACTAAAAGTCCCAACTGGACAAGTCCAGAAATTAAAAATGTAAAAGTCCCTGAGGAACGGTCCGTGGTCAACCCACGGCAGGTACGCTCTGAGGGATCCAATCCAGTGTTTGCAGCAGGCCTCTCCTGGGTTGTGTTGTACTCAGTGAAAGAGAGAGATTGTCCGATTGCGCCGTAGGGCCAAGTATAATAAACTGCAATACCTCTCCAAAAATGATTAAACTAAATCACAATGAAGCAACAAAAGAACTAAGGAAAGGAGTATAATCATATCAAAGCAAAAACAAACAATAATGGGGAAATCAATAAGGCTTGATAATGTCATTTCAACCTAAATAAATGGAGAAACGGGACAGTGGCTCAAGTAATGTTATCTGGTATCAACAAAGGTCAACGTCTATTCAGGAAAGTTCAGGTTCTCAATGGTCTCTGTCGTAAGAGCCAGTGGAGGGACGCTAGTGACTCAAATAGTTCAGATGTGAGCTGGGAGTGAGTGTTCAGGCAGAAAAGTCTCTATAATCCACAATGACTTGTCGAGTGCGATCGAAAGGAATTTGCCTCAGTTGTTAGTCTATAGTGGTGCGGATGGAAAGAAGGGTAGGCTACTTCACTTAGGGAATGGTGAATGTGCATTAACGAGTGTAGCACAAAGCAGTAGAGAATTTTGGCAGATCTGATCCCTACACAGGCTCAAGGGACCCCTTGCAAGTCTTCAGTCCCAAAAACGTTTCTGCCGCAGCCACAATCATGTCCAGTTTCTTAGACGTCTTTGAGACTTGTGCTGTCCAGTTTATAACTGTGGCAATGAACGCAAAACAAATAAAAAAATTTAACCCACAGGGTATGTTTTGACTGGCAGCAAACATTTACTACAGGCTGTGGTGTATCCACTACCATATCTTCCCTAGCATCACTTGTTTTCTCAATTATTTTAATCGCCTCCGAATAGGAGATTCGATTGACCCATCTAACTTTTGCCACCTCAATCTCCTTCACCCTTACAGGGCACTCCAGGAACTCAGGATCATCATCCCCACCACAATTGCAACACCGTCGTCCTTCTACACACCGTTCTTCAGTATACTCTGTCCGTCTGCACACACTTGAAACACAGTCAAATTCTTACATTGCAGTGGTTTGGGGATGACAGCTCTTACAGCGTATCTTACATAACCAAGCTTCACATGTCATGAATCACGCTTCCTGAGTCTGTTTCTGCCTGAGTTGTCTGTTTTCTGTCTTGGAGTCTGTTTCCTGAAGGTTCCTGAACGCACCCTGTCTGGTTGCCGGGCGACGAAGCTAGGCGGGAGATCTCTCGATTGCCCGCACCTGCATCTCATCAGCTGTCTGCACACCTGGTCCTGATCATCACCTCTTCATAAGCTCTGACCTGACATCCATTCCCTGCCGGATCGTTAGCCATGAACAGTATGTTGTGCCTGCGTATCAGCCTCAAGTTACTAAGAGTTAGTTTTGTTGTTTTGTACTTTCTGCTTGCTGTGAACTCACCTTCGTTTACTCTGTCTACAGTTACTCTTCCGGAACATTCACTCCACCGCTGTCTGGTCGTCTGTGGCTTCAGAGGCATAATTGGATCTGCCCATTCACTCCCACCAACTCACCTCCACTGCCAGCTCCGTCACCTGGATTCTCCTGCTTCCACATTTAAGTCTTTAAATAAATACTCACCTTCATTCAACTCACCTTGTCCTGGTCTGCTTCTGGGTTCTGCTTTAGAGAATCGTGACATCACATGCGTAGGTATTTGCTCTTTATCAAAAATACTTTTGTTTAATTAGACACATGCTATGAAATGACTACATGTGATATTAAAACTATATTCATAATTTTAGCCATTGATGATGAATGTATTTGGATAACTACATAATAAAGTTTGTACATTTATTTGTAATGGTCAACCTCTTCTTCTCTTATGTGTAATTGTATACAAAACAACTATGTTTTTATAATATTTAGTGTTTGTCTGCAGCTGAGGAAGAAAGGAAGTTCAAATGAGCATCACAAAGCTATATTTGACCTATTCACTAACATGTTTTGTCAGCATAAGCAACTTTGTGACCTGCTAGAGTACTATAGCTTTATTGATCTACTGAATCATTGTCGTTTTGGGGTTGTCTTTACAGTAAATATAATGCTTTTGTGTAATTCATGGCATTCAAAACATATTGTCACATTTACCCACGCGGTTGGATTTTAACATTAACATTCTTTACTATTCTTGCCCAGTGAGGCTTTTATTTGCTAGTGGAGATATAGTCGGCGAACTGTCCAATTATTTACCAGCAAAATAACAAACCGGACGTGAACACCTCAAACTGAGTAAACTAGTGCTCTCAAAGAAAAAACCCAGGCTCAATCATGCCTGAAAACCCAGCAGCATGCCAACCCGTTCCCTGTCCTCTCTCAAACAAGGTAATGCCAGGGTTTAAATACCCCTACCCATAATGCAACAGACAAAAAATAAATACATGATCAATTAACATTTCACAGACATTAAATATAATCTAACCGTCTTCACATTATAAATATGCATGTATTTACCTATAAACATTGCAATAAAGGTGCTTACCATGCTTAATGCATAAAAATAACATTGGTATATAATCATAACTACATAAATATAATATATCAATGTGCTTCTTTTAAAAGGTTTACATTCTCAATTTAATTATTCATAATGAGGTTTTAGATTAGGTGACTGAGGACATAAGGACATGTATATGTCTATTTATCTACTCAAAACATGTCACTACACCTCTACACCACCATGGGGACAAGCCAATTTGCCAGCCACCAGTATTCTCTACAATGCATATGTAATGAATTGAAACACTTAGACACTAAAAACACCCCCCTTTATTTTCTTTGAAACATGGTTAATTGACCAGCTAATCACTCTCACTTCTTTATTCCACATGCAGGACTTAGTCTGTAGTGGGTTGTCTGGTTGTGGGTAGGGAAACAGCTAATTATAGGCTAGCTAGTAGCTTCGTTAAGTTTTGGTTGCAGTGCTCTGAATAATTATAGCTAGTTTGCTAAGCTTTGATCAGCATGAATATCCGAAAATTGCTGGGCAGTGCAACCAACTGACAAGTTCTTTGTTCTTCAAAGATATGGTGGGCCTTTGTCAGCACTGCCGACTGTGCTGTTGGCACTGAAACATGATTAACATTTTTGGGGCATCTACAGCAATGTACCAAAAATATGTTCGTCAACCTGAAGAACGTATTCAGTGAACACAGACTCTGAACACAGAGCATGTTACATCAACGAAAAGCCCAGCTGGCATTTGAGAGACCTGAGAAGTCCATTTAGCCAGGAAGGAGAATGGAATCTGAAACTTCTCATGGAATGATTTATTCAATATTTCCCCTCATGTAAGCCTACTGGTTGTTTGGCACATTGTTTAATTTATAGTAGGCCTTTGCTTTTCACTTCAATGCATAATTAATTTGCATTACACACAGTCGATGTGTGATAGGCTACTGTAAAAGTTACTATGGAAACGATGCAGCCTAGTTTTTCACCCCCTTCCTGCTCTCTCGCTATAGTGTGTGTGTGTGTGTGTGTGTGTGTGTGTGTGTGTGTGTGTGTGTGTGTGTGTGTGTGTGTGTTGCTCTATGAATGGTCATTCACTCTTATTCGTGGCAGATTGAAATGAGCTACTGTCATGTAGGAAATGTAACCTCAGCTCTGAATATAGAATACGCACTTAGTTTGATTTAGTTATCTTTTCTGAAACTCTCCCACAGAGAGAAGTGGCAGCTTGGCTTACTGTAGGTTACGCTCATTGCTTAGTGTCACATTCTACAGAAATTTAGCCTATAGTTCTAATTATTGAAGTTCATGCTATGAAGCCTGTACTGATAGCCTAGTGGTCCTCATCCTGTCCAGCTGATCTGTGTGTGTTGATAGACACAAATGATGTGTAGGCCTACGACAGATATGGTTGTTGATAGACACAAATGATGTGTAGGCCTACGACAGATATGGTTGCATTTCAGATACACTTGTAGTTAGTAATGGGGTGCATATCTTAATTGTGTTATTTTACAAACAATGGTTGTTGATGTGTATGGCTACATTTCAGATACATGTTTGTACATTTAGACAGCAGTAGTACCATCATTTCAACAGCAGTAGGACCAATCTACCTTGTCACCATATTAGCTAAAGTAATGTCATAGTCAACATAGCTAATAGAACTAACACATTAGTAAACCTGCTACAATCATGCAGTATGTGGTCCTATGTAGCTCAATTGGTAGAGCATGGCGCTTGTAACGCCAGTGTAGTGGGTTCGATTCCCGGGACCACCCATATGTAAAAATTTATGCACACATGACTGTAAGTGGCTTTGGATAAAAGTGTCTGCTAAATGGCATGTTATTTATTATGTTACAGTGTACAGTCAGTAAGCAGTTTAGCAGTTACACCGGCGGGCCCCGTGGCAATAAATTAGTAAAACCAAAAGCTTACCTTGACTTGGAAGAGTTCCAGTGTTAGATAGTCATAGCCAGCTAGCTAACATAGCATCCCTCTGTTTGAGCCGGGTGTTTGAGTAGGCTAAACTAGCCAGCTGCTAGCTAAATATATAATGTTATAGCTTGGTCTGACTAAAATCTTGTGCATGACCCATTTTGTGTTGGGCCTTTGTATTTAATACAATGGACAAGGAGTCCTATCTTGTCAGCCTTGTCAGCAGGTGGCTAAGAACAACACCCACGCCATGGGTCTCTCAGTTCTTCCAACTCACGAGTTCTTGCTCTGAGGACACACACACACACACCCACACATACACACACACACACACACACACATCATCATTGTTAAACACACACACGCACACACACACACACACATCATCATTGTTAAACACACACACGCACACACACACACACAAAAATCCCCTTCTCTTAGGCTGAACATCTGAAGACAGAGAACCCGACTCAGAGCCAATGCAACAGTGACACTAGCCTGGAGGTGACCTCGCCCAACTCATCAGGACCAATCAGAAGATCAGAACTACTAGATTCAACCTACTTCATTTTATTGTATAAAAGGTCAGCACACAATGTTTAGGGGCGCCCTTCTGAAAAACTCCCTACGAGTTTGACGAACGGGTCCGTGCACGCGATTCCAGATATCTTTACCTCTGAATAAACTGCCTTATATTATACCATTATCCACCCTGTCCAAAGTCTCTACTTGGTCTCAGTTCTCCAGTAAACTTGTGATTATCAACAAAATTGGTAGCAGAGGATGGTTTTCTAACTCTGAATTCGGTCCATAAAAGTTGATAGAGAAAAGAGACAAGTAAGAGACGGATCAGAAAGGACGGGTGACCTGTTCGCAGGAGCAGCCGGGAATCCAGCTCGCCTCAGGAAACTGATCTAGACGGCCGTCAATACAAAGGTAAGCAGAACCTGTTAAAACAAAATCTGCATATTGTATTGTAGGATAAACCAAATTAAGATCAGTAGTACTGAGCGTGAGTATGGATTACTGTTAAATTTATAACATATCTATTATGACTCAAAAGGCACATATGTAAAGATATCTGAAATCTTAGGCTTTTTACTGTTGAAATGTGACTCTCTAGAGAGGAGTCTAGTTACAGTGGTTTACAAGAGAAGGACCGACTTTTATTTTTACTGTTGAAATGTGACTCTCTAGGTGCGGAGTCTAGTTACAGAGGTTGTGGTTCACAAGAGAAGGACCCTTTTATTTTTACTGTTGATATCTGAAATCTTAGGTTTTTACTGTTGAAATGTGACTCTAAGAGAAGAAGTCTAGTTACAAGAGAAGGACCGACTTTTATTTTCTGTTGAATTGTGGCTCTCTAGTGAGGAGCCTATTACAGAAGTTTTGGTTCACAAGAGATGGACCCTTTTATTTGATCCACAAGAGAAGGATCTGGTGGCTTGATAAAAAGATTCAGATAGTCGGGTTGAGTTAATTCCGTGAGAATCCAAGTCCAGAAAAGGTTCTCCCGACTAGACGCCAGTTGAATGGTTTAAACGACTGGGAGTCTTGGTTGTGGAGAATCATTAAAATAAAATAAAAATACAAGTTCAGATAGTCGGGCAATGGTTGACTTGGCACTCAACTAGATGTACTGTGAGGAACTCAAACTTAATTCGTGTGTTGATGTTGATATGTAAATGCAAAATGTAAAATGTTGAAATGTTAACCTGAATGTTGTGTAAGATTGGCCGTTTCATGAGACTAACTAGTTGATAACTTTTAAGAGGACCACCGAGTCCTATTCGGCCTGTTATGCAGCCGCTGCGCTAAAAGCTGACTTGTACTTTTTTCCCTCTTGTGGTGTTGGTATTTCCTTAGTTCCTAGAATTAAATTGATAATTATTTTGGAAGCGCTCGAGTTTGTTAATATATTGTTCCAAAAGGGCGATTCTGATACCTTTTGGGAAAATATATAATAACTCGAATACCTGAAAAACAATAATAACTTTTGCAAAATAATTCCCAAAATTAAATTGATAATTATTTTGGGAGCGCTCGAGTTTGTTAATATATTGTTCCAAAAGGGCGATTCTGATACCTTTTGGGAAAATATGTAATAACTCGAATAACTGAAAAACAATAATACCTTTTGCAAAATAATTCCTAATAATAAGTTATGGAAAATTCTTTGTGTACGAGGGTGGGACATCAGAGATAAGTCTGAGTTGGCACCAAGAATACATTGCTGGCCTCGGACAGTGACGGGCTAAGTACACCAAGATAGTCGGACCTTACCCGAAATTCTATATACATATATATATATATATATATATACTGAAATAGCCATGGCCGTCACTACTATCCCTGATAGGTTGTGAGTTTCCACAGTTAAAAGGTCCTATTTTAGATAGGTTGTGTGGTAGGTGTGTTTTGACGTATGAGTGGATAAGATTTGACCCATCATTAGGTGGGGGAGAATCACCGAAATTGACCAGAGGTACTAAATTCTCGGAGATGCCAGCTATCTCTGTAATTTCGCATTTAAAACGTTCCATTTAAATGGTTGTGTGAAAGGTGCAGTTAACCTGAGACAAAAATCTCTAAGGGATCCAGTTGCTTCTGTGACTTCACATAATGAAGGTGCCTAAATAAGGCTGTGTGAAGGGTGGCAGTCGAACTGAGAATGTGTTCTAGGAGGCTTTGATAGCCTGAATACATTAAGCATTGTAATTCCAATTGGCTTTTTGGGTTGTGTGTTTTTATGTATTATAACGCGTTAATGGGTGATGGGAAGTTATAGTGAAACTTATGAAACTGAATACCAATCTGTAAAATTGTGAGAAAACTGACGGAACTTTCTGCAGCTCTCTCCAAACAGATTCACAAGGTCCAAGAGGGGGAGCTGACGGGAGATCCGGCGCCACTGAAGGTAAAAGTGGGAGACTGGGTGAGGGTGAAAGTCCACAAAAGAAAGTGGCTGGAACCCAGGTGGACTGGACCGTACGAAGTGAAGGAGGTTACTTCACACTCAGTCCAGGTCAGAGGTAAATCAGGAGCACCCTGGCACCATCTAACACATTGCACTCCAGCCCCCACTCCTTCCAGACTATTGTCTGAAGTAAGAGCTGATTTGAGCAGCGAGAACCAATCCTGACAACACAATGAAGAAACCCTTATGGGAACAACAATCTCACCCAGGGTGAAGAACTTTGTCCCCCTGGGAGAGATTGGGAGTGTCTGAATGTTTGTATGTATGTTTTCTGATAGGAATTGGACTCCTGCTGGGCACTCCTTATGAGGTGTTGTTGTGTGAAGCTATTTTGAATTACTTGTTAAATTGACTTGTAATATAGAAGAGGTGGCTAAGGGATTTTTAACAGTACCAACCATGGGGAGGGCAAATCCTCACAAGAGGTCCCAGAATTTACTGGGGACGAGAAATGCTTGATGTAATTAAAATGGAATCCAGGGATAGCTTCAAATCTCCATTATACAACCAGGTGGAGGGAGAGGAATGGTTTTGAGGGACGTCTGGACGCAGATAAACTCGAATCCATGCTTAAACAGATACATAAGGTGTGTAAAGGAGAAATAAGCAGTGAGAGAGAGAGAGAGTAGGAGGGGGCCAGTACCCACTGATAGCCTTACCTAATCTATTGGCGGGGAATGAAAGGGGCCCCAGCAACCTTAGATGTATACAGTAATAATAATAATATGCCATTTAGCAGACAGGCCATGAACACAGAGGACGTGGCCAGAGCGGTAGAAAGAATGACCCACCCCATGACAGGAATAGTAAGGTTTGGGCTGCCGTTAGAGGGCAGTGGGTTTCAGGGGATGCCCATAGGACACTTTTGCCATGGGCCGATTACGGAGAGTATGTTGGGAAAATAACTGAATTGTGTAATAGCCTCAGAGAGACATGCAATCCATCATGAGAGAAAGTCAGACAGGAGAGAGGAGAGAGAGAGAGAAGTCCATCCCCCAGCTTTGAGCGTGAGAAAGAGGAAGATAAGGCGTGATTAGTCCTTGAGGGAGAAATAGTAGACTCTAGTGGGGGGAAGACT
This sequence comes from Coregonus lavaretus, assembly GCF_964263955.1. Lineage (NCBI taxonomy): Eukaryota > Metazoa > Chordata > Actinopteri > Salmoniformes > Salmonidae > Coregonus > Coregonus lavaretus. The sequence goes on along the minus strand of NW_028165209.1, from coordinate 95,698 downwards.
AAGGAACCCTTTGATCCAAATTGTGAGGTGTTTGAATTGGCTACTATTGACTTAGCACTTCAACAGGAACAGAGAAACCTAATTTGGCATTGACAGTAATGGGTATGAAAATTAATTGGATGATGGGTTTTTGTGTTGAATTAGAGACAGTGAGACTATTAGTCAATACCTAGGAGAGAAGAGAGGTTACGGTAGCAAAGACAGACAAGAAGGAAATAGTAATAGGTGGAGACAGGAGTGAGTGGAAGTGTTACAATTGTGACAAAACGGGACATTTTGCTAGAGAATGTGAGGAACCGTGTAGTTACTGCAAGGAAAGGGCACCAGTTAAGAAAATGTAGGCAGAAGGGGAAGAGAGAAATCAGGAGTCCTCATGACCTTGCTGTTTGGTTGTTGTTTTTTAATTGGGGTTTTCAAATAGAAAACAACACACCTAGTATGATGTTAATAAAGTCTTGTTGTTTCAATTTTGGAGGGTTTTCAGCAGGTCAAGGGTTATAGGTCTTAGAGGAGCACACAGTTAATTTTATGGAGTTTTTTAGGTTTTGGCTGAGTTTGAGGTATATATGATTTCTTATGAGAATGAATGTCATGAGGACTTAATGAACACTTGGGATAACAAACATTTATGAAATATTTAGAATAATGGTAATGTTTGGTATACTATGGGATTAAACAGTTCGTTAAATGATTTCAATGGCCTCTGAACTCTGTTTTAACATTCTGGTGTTATTTTAATCATCCACACTAGTAAATTCTAAAGGCATGAGAGGAGGACTTTAAGATAGTTTATTTTACTAAGTTGAGGGTAAAATAGGTAGGTGGTAATATTGACACATGGCCAAATCATGTGTCAAAAAGGGGGATGGTTGGATTAAATATTAAATATATACGAAGGAGAGGACAAAATACTTTTAAAAAAAGAAAACAAAAACTTGTATGATAGTTTATTAACCACACCTGTATGTCAGAGGTTTTGTGCCCCACAGGTGAACTAAAGGAGAAGGTGACCCACTCTATCTAACCAGGAGACTGAATCAGGCCTGGCGGGAAGGGCCCTACCAAGTACTGCCTTTGCCAGCAGAATAGCTGACAGATCCATCTGGGTGCATGTCACACACTGTAAAAAGGCAAAACCAGCTACACCTGACGAACAAACACAGAGTTAGGAGAAAGATCCGATTACCACTAGGGCTCGGGGGTTGGCTCCTTAACGAAGATTCCCTTACCCTGTCTGATCATCCCTGTGTGAGTTCGATAGAAGGTAAAGCAATGGGTTGGTCTCTGGCATCTGACATGTTCTCAGGGCAAATGTGGGGATTCACAGGTCTCCCGACGGTAGGTAGCTGTCTGATTGTGGGGGCCATATTCCTAACACACACGGACCCTCCTGTTTCAGCCAGAAGTGGTAGTTAACCTAACACAAGTTGAAAAGGCATAGGAGACAGCTAGACGTATGGAAAGGGGAAATTCTAGAGTAAACCTCTCTGAGGGAGGTAGTGAGACCGGGGCTGTGGTAAAGATAGTGCAAAACTATAGACCTGGAGGAAGTAGTACAGGTGGAAACGGGGTATAGAAATCTTAACCTGTGGTTGGAAAGGATTCAGTATACGGCAAAAAACTATGTCTAAAGAGGACTGTTTTGCCTGTGGGACAGCCAAACCAGGGTTAACAACTACTCCGTTCCCCTTGACAGGCTTTAACTCTCTGTCAGGTTTATCCTCCATGCAAGCCCGATAACAAAGTCATCCCGACCTGGGTTGCCTCAATTTGAAGTCACAGGGGATTCTAAATTGTTTTTCTAGTCTAATCTCTCCTCTTTGTTGCAGCCAGAGGATTTTAGGAGCCAAAAACCAGACCCGTGCTGACATCTGATGGATGTGTGGTGATAACTGATTGTGAACACCTACATACGCAAACAATCAAACGTGTCAGAGACTGGTGAGTTGTCACATAGAAAGTAGGACCTCCTCCCGGGTTCCTTTGATGAAAGGATATATATTGATGGGATCCACAATCAGAACGCAGCTGGGTTTGAATCAAGTATTTTCTGGTGGTCAACAATTAATAAAAATGTAGATTGGATAAATTATATTTAATATAACCAGCAAAATATTTATAAACCACACTCGTGATGCAATAAAGGGATTAGCTGAGCAGACAGCGGCAACTAGCTTAATGACATGGCAGAATAGAATAGCTTTAGATATGCTTTTGGCTGAGCGGGACGGGGTTTGTGTTCTGTTTGGATATATGTGCTGTACTTTCATCTCCAACAATATAGCACCGGACGGGCCCGTGACCAAAGCGCTTGAGTGACCATCACCACGCTGGCGAACGAACTGGTTGAGAACTCTGGTATTGATAGCTCCATAAACGGTTGGTTTGATAACATATTTGGTAAATGGAAAACTATTGTTGTGACTATTCTGGGTGAAGTTATGGCCTCTATGGGTATACTTGTTCTTTGTGGATGTTGCCTTATTTCCTGGCTGAGTGACTGGTTTGGTGAGTACTCTTCTATGGTGGTTACTGGATTTCTGACCCTAGTAATTGTGTTTTTGCTGTTAATGTGTTGTGCTGCTTGCATCGTCCCCTGTCTCAGGAGGTCAGTGGTAGGAGTGGTGCAGGCGTCAGGTATGATGCTGTTGTTACCGGCCCAGGATGATGCAGGTGACTCTGCTACTGACTCTGAGACCAAGCTGGATAATCCATGTTTTGCCTAGTAAAATACATACACGCATTTATTTTCAGTTCTTGCTCATTTATTACCTTATGTTTTTACTAACCACTGTGATTGTTTATTCTTCCTGATGTGAAGGTAAAGGATTCCTGGGTGGCTGGTAGCCAACTCAGTACATGTTAGGTGTAGGGGAGGAATAGAGGGTTAAAATTATTATTTTTATTTTTTATTAACATTAAATGTTGTGATTTAATTTCCATATCCTGTTATTCTTAAGGGTGATTATACTCTGTTTAGAGTGACACCATAAAATAGTTGGCTTTTATTTTTAATTGGATCTGTATGTGATGAATAGCTTGGAAGGAATGCATTAAGGAGGAGCACTGTACTGATATGGATTGTTTCACATAACAGGCTGATAAAAACACTCTCTCTTTGTTGTCTGTGAAACTGTCCTTGAACATGGGTACATGGAGTACAGTTAGTGTCTTTTGGGTGCTGACTGTTATACCATTAATAAAAACTCGATAGAATTAACTACATACATTAATGTTCAAAAATTAGGCAATTGGACACAACAAGGTTTTGAGGCGGTGCATGGCCAGTTGGCTGCAACCTCTCTCATGGCTTTCCAAAATCGTATTGCTGTCGACATGCTCCTGGCTGAAAAAGGAGGAGTATGTGCTATGTTTGGTGAACAATGTTGTACCTTTATTCCCAACAATACAGCCACAGATGGCAGTTTGATAATTGCCCTGGAAGGGTTACGAACTCTTAATGGCAAAATGAAGAGCCACTCAGGGGTGGATACTTCAATGTGGGACTCTTGGATGGATGCGTTTGGTAAATATAAAACGCTTGTTTCTTCTGTACTTGTATCCATCTCTGTTTTTGCTGCAATTCTAGTGCTTTGTGGATGCTGTTGCATTCCATGCATACGGACGCTGACAACCAGGATTATAACCACCGCTATTGATCCAAATCCTGCAGATAACGGTCAGATGTTTCCTTTGCTTGCTATTGACGATGCTGACCAAGGATATCTGGATGATGAATAGCATTTAAGCTTTTTGTCACGTCTCTTGTGAGACGTGAAGAGGGGGAATCAAAACTTTATCTTCTGATAAAGTTTTCCCTATTTTGCCAATTGCACTATTAGCTTGTGTAACGTCTCTTGTGAGACGTGAAGAGGGGGAATCAAAACTTTATCTTCTGATAAAGTTTTCCCTATTTTGCCAATTGCACTATTAGCTTGTGTCACGTCTCTTGTGAGACGTGAAGAGGGGGAATCAAAACTTTATCTTCTGATAAAGTTTTCCCTATTTTGCCAATTACACTGTTAGCTTGTGTCACGTCTTAAGTTTTCCTTCTTTACTGTTACTTGGTCACGTCTCTGGGGAGACGTGAAGAGGGGGATTTGTCGTAGTAAATATATAATGTTATAGCTTGGTCTGACTAAAATCTTGTGCATGACCCATTTTGTGTTGGGCGTTTGTTTTCAATACAATGGACAAAAGAGTCCTATCTTTGTCAGCCTTGTCAGCAGGTGGCCAAGGACAACACCCACGCCATAGGTCTCTCAGTTCTTCCAACTCACAAGTTCTTGCTCTGAGGACACACACACACACACACACACACACACATATCATCACTGATAACACACACACACACACACACACCCATCATCACTGTTAAACACACACACACACACACACATCATCACTGTTAAACACACACACACACACACACACACACAAAAATACCCTTCTCTTAGGCTGAACATCTGAAGACAGAGAACCCGACTCAGAGCCAATGCAACAGTGACACTAGCCTGGAAGGGACCTCGCCCAACTCATCAGGACCAATCAGAAGATCAGAACTACTAGATTCAACCTACTTCATTTTATTGCATAAAATGTCAGCACACAATGTTTCGGGGCTCTCTTCAGATAGCTCCCTAAGAGTTTGACGAACGGGTCCGTGCACGCGATTCCAGATATCTTTACCTCTGAATAAACTGCCTTTATTATACCATATCCACCCTGTCCAAAGTCTCTACTTGGTCTCAGTTCTCCAGTAAACTTGTGATTATCAACAAAATCCGACCACATTTAAGTTTCTGGCTACAGGGGAGCAGTGATGCCAATTTAGTAATTTTGTTGCTAGATTTAACAACTTTTCAGACTGCCCTGGAAATTATTTTTTTCAAACAGCACCTAGCAACAAATGTAGCTACTTTAAAAAATGTATTTGGAACTTTTAGCAACTTTTGAATAGTGACTCAAATGCTAAAATGCACACATTTTCCCTCTAAATGACACTAAAACGATTTTCTCCGTCACACACTCAGTCACAACACACATGGCTGGCTGCAAAAGTGCATTGTGAGTGACGTCAGCAGCAGGCGCTCAGCTCGTGCACAGGCAGCAGCAGGCCAGCCAAGCAGCACAACAACCTGGAGAGAGCTGGAGAGAGATGCCTAGCGCACACATCATTATTTGAGTTAAGTTGCTTGTTCAATAAAATAGCATATATACCTTGTTATTAGCTTGTACCTATAATTGTAGATCAGTTAAGTAGCATGTTAACTAACTACCAATTTCACTGCTTAAAACTATAATTGTTCAGAATGGTAGGTTTATTAGTTAATAAGAAAATAAATAAAATGTAATTGTTCAATAATGTGTAATGTGTAATTGTTCAATAATTCAATGTGTTGTGTGTAAAAAATAAAAAAATATCTGATCATATAAAATGTGTTGTGTTTATATTACTTTTACAAATATAAATATGTGATAATAAACAAACAAATCTAAACGAACAAATGTCAAATCATATTTGTCCACGAGATGGCCAGTCAATTTGATTAACGTTATTGTGTATTCTACTTAATGATGCAATTTTACCTTAATACATGATAACTTCATCATGCAATGACAGCAACTATTAGCAACAAATTGACCTGCCTCTTGCAACTTCACCTGAAAATGAGTTGGCAACACGGGTAGTATGAAAATGCATGCACTCACTAACTGTAAGTCGCTCTGGATAAGAGCGTCTGCTAAATGACTAATATGTAAAATGGAAATTGTAGGGCCATCCCAAGGATCCCGAAATGCATTGACCGTTGCACTGTGGTAGTGGGGGAACAGGAAGTTCCGGCAGGCGCGTCCATCCCACGTTCTTCAGAATAAAAAAAGCGCCAGAACTGTGCAGTCAAGAAGATAACCTTTGTGTCCGTTTCTATTTATTACTACAGGTATGTAATAGCACGATTAAACTTTCCAATGTCGAAAGAACATGTCATAGCATGCTAGGTAACACATCCGTTAAGGTATTATCACGTTTGGTAAAGGTTTGATGTGTTATTTTTGTGTCAAACCGAGTGAGTGAAACAACGTGATAAAAACTATTTTACAAGTCACATAGCTAGAGATTTTGGGTTTGTCTGAGTGAATGTACATAATTTTATCATGTTAGTTTAATAAATAATCAATTTATTTGAGATTTCTGAGTTCGTTTAGCATATTATTGGTTTTGTGTAAAATTCCCAAGATGGTATAATGGCGGCTACTCTCGGTCAGCGTCAACGGACTTTAGTGAGGACAGTGCGGGTGCATCAGATAGAGACAATTTCACGGTCGGACTACTGTTTTGAAGCTGAATGTAATTATTATCAGTTTCCTACATGTGTACTAATATTCAGACACATTCAGTTGTTTCTGTCTTTTATCAATAAATGTTGCTATGGTGTGAACAGGAAATACAATTGGTTTTTGATTGAAGTAATACAGTGAAGACAAGGTTATTCAGGAAATTAGCACACAGTGCTGTCTAAAACAAACTGTAACCTTGTACTAAATGGATTTTGAGTCATTTAAGCATTGATCTACTATAGGTTAGGTACAGTGGCGGTTCTAGACACATTTTACTAGGGGGGCCAAGGAGGGGCCAGTGTTTAATCAGGGGGGCACACATAAAAAAACTGGCAACACATGATATTCAAAGATTATAAACTTTATTTTACTTTAAAATCATATGGCATTTATTATAACACGTATTTTGTACAAGAGTGCAGATGCAAGAGAGATAGTGCCATAAAAATGAAAAAATAAATAAATAAATAAAAATTAAAAAGTACAGGGTACAAATACAGGGTTCATATTCAATGTGAACAAAACTCCAGGATACAACAAAGGGTACAACAATGTGCCATTTCCTATTTATGGAAGCCCCACTACTGTGGACAGTTGATTCCACATTTTGTTTTAAGAAAGAAAACTTTCTGAGTGATTTATAAACAAAACACACTACCCTGTATCCATTTAGGTAAAATAAACCAAATCAGAAAAGAAATTCAATTCAAAGAGGCTTTACTAGCATGACCATATTGACATACAGTATTGCTAAAGCACATAAACAGGGAAACGTGTTACACATTAACATCCAGTAGTCCAATAGGATGCAGACAATAAACATTAAGTTAACATTCGTTTAAAAGCAACAATCATGTCAACACAATGTAGCAATATGAACAACACTGATGGATATCAGCAACAACATGAAAACAAGAATATTACAGGTGTGTGTGTGTCTGTGTCTTTGTGTACTTCACTGTCAGTTGATGAGCAGGTGTACAAAAAAAAGCTTTACAACATTTATGGGCAAGTCCATTTAGGACAGCACATTTCCACCATAGTTCACATTAGGTGTTGAAACAAAAACGGTGTCTGGGGCATTTGGTGTGCTAAAATGTCTACATGCATAGCAACATGTAGAGTCCGTCATTACAGAATACTCAAGCCATGGATGAGTAGTGTACCAGTTTGGTCTGAAGCTTCGTCTTCTGTCCCCCATCAGTGTGGTTGGGAATATCTTCAAGTTCGGCTGTACTGGTACGTCATACTTAGACTTGCTGATATCTGAAGAAGATGGACAGTAAACATAGGGCACAACTACAACATTTATTTACTGTATATCTGCATGTATTTCAAAATGTAGGCAAAGTATTTACTTTTTAAAAAAAACAGCCATATTGACACAAAAAAGAATTAACAGCAGAAAGCAGCATTTTAAGGACACCCAGCAGGCCTACCATTACATTGTAATTGCATTGCTTTGCAAATAGTAAGAACCTTCCTCATCACAAACCTGATGGTGCAGTACTTGATCCACATGGATCCACTTGCTGTCCCTCTGGCTGTTCATCTCTCTGTCCCTGTATGCTTTCTTCTTCATGCTTCTCACCCTCTTCTTCATTCTCCTCGCCCTCTTCTTCATTCTCCTCACCCTCTTCTTCATCCTCCTCACCCTCTTCTTCATCCTCCTCACCCTCTGGAATTTCCCTCTCTTTGTCAGACCCCTCACTTTCATCACATGCTGGCTTCCTCAACTTTCTCAAAACCTCGATTTGTTTCTCTCACTTTTTTGTTTGCTGGGGCAAAAAATGACTTTATGTCCCTTCCTCGTTTCATGATAACTATTAGAAGAAGAAAAAACGTAGGGGCATGCATTACATTTTGTTACCTAACCATCCCTCCCTACTTAACACTGGCAGATAACCTGTTGATTACTTTACTAAAAATGTATTTGTTATCGCGATGCAACAGCCAAGACGGATGAAGTTACGTGGTTAACATCACAACATTGTGTAGACCTAGCAAGGATAGCCTACTAACATTTGGATATTTGCTTCTGCTTCGATGAGTTTGCTTAGATATGATTACATTTCTAAACAAATCGAGACCAGACATTTAAAAACTTGATTTGATTTATGTGTGAGGAACAAAAGGAACATGTAGGCTATGTGCAAGAACAACAAGTCACTTATGATATTAAATCGTTTTTTCTTACTTTCGACTCCTGCAAATCGTAGCTCCTCTCGCAAATAGTAGTTGCTGAGCTCTCATTCACCGAAGCAGCACCACACGTGGCAGGCAGGCAGATGGCAGGATACAGTTTTTGGGTGCGCCACTCGTGTAGAACGTTGCTGTGTAGAGCGTTGCATAAGTTCCGCTTTTGGCGCTCGCGTGTAAAATAGTTATAAATTCATAATTTTTTATTTGGTCAGCACGGGGGGGCCACAGGGGTGGCCAGGGACATTTCCAGGGAGGCACGGGCCTCCCCTGGCCTCCGTGTAAAACCGCCACTGGTTAGGTATTAGCTCAAAAATATTGTGGAGCACCTGCACCTTAATATAAACAGTACCGGCACCCAAAATGAGTATTAGCACCTATTTCAGTCCAAGTCAAACATTGAATGAAAATATTTTTAGAGAATAGAGAAAGTGTCAACTGTGAAGACAATAACTTTTGTGTCCGTTTCTCTTTATTACTACTGACCGATTCAGGTAAGTCTGAGGCCGGTAACATCAACAGTGAGGACAAAACCCAGCCTGCCTCTCTCCTTCCACACTGAGTCCAAACCTACAGTCACTGGGTCCTGATTGTGACAGTGGAGCCCAGTTTACTGCAGGATCCAGAGATGGCATCAGTGAAGCTGGAAGACTGCAGTCAAACACTGGAGCTGAATGTCAACATTAAAGATGAAGAAGAGGTAGAGAAGATTGGGAAATCTGTTTCTCATGGTAAGAGCAGGTTCTATCTAACTAAGTTTGTGGGACATGATTTGGAAAGGCAAACACCTGTCTATATACAGTGCATTTGGAAAGTATTCAGACCCCTGGACTTATTGGACATTTTGTTATGTTACAGCCTTGATTAAACATTTTCCCCTCATCAATCTACACACAATACCCCATAATGACAAAGCAAAAACTGTTTTTTTAACAATTGTTGCAGAAAAACAACTGAACTATCACATTTACATAAGTATTCAGACCCTTTACTCAGTACTTTGTTTAAGCACCTTTGGCAGTGATTACAGCCAAGTCTTAATGGGTATGACGCTACAAGCTTGGCACACCTGTATTTGGGGAGTTTCTCCCATTCCTCTCTGCAGATCCTCAAGCTCTGTCAGGTTGGATGGGGCGCGTCACTGCACAGCTATTTTCAGGTCTCCAGAGATGTTCGATTGGGTTTAAGTTCCGGCTCTGGCTGGGCCACTCAAGGACATTCAGAGACTTGTCCCGAAGCCACTCCTGCGTTGTCTTGGGTGTGTGCTTAGGGTCGTTGTCCTGTTGGAAGGTGAACCTTCGCCCCGGTCTTGAGGTCCTGAGTGCACTGGAGCAGGTTTTCCTCAAGGATCTCTCTGTACTTTGCTCCATTCATCTTTCCCTCGATCCTGACTAGGCTCCCAGTCCCTGCCGCTGAACAACATCCCCGCAGCATGATGGTTCCACCACCATGCTTCACCATAAGGATGGTGCCAGGTTTCCTCCAGACGTGATGCTTGGCATTCAGGCCAAGAAGTTCAATCTTGGTTTCATCAGACCAGAGAATCTTGTTTCTCATGGTCCGAGTCCTTTAGGTGCCTTTTGGCAAACTCCTAGCGGGCTGTCATGTGCCTTTTGCTGAGGAGTGGCTTCCGTCTGGCCACTCTACCATAAAGGCCTGATTGGTGGAGTGCTGCAGAGATGGTTGTCCTTCTGGAAGGTTCTCCCATATCCATAGAGGAACTCTGGAGCTCTGTCAGTGACCATCATGTTCTTGGTCAACTATATAGACAGCTGTGTGACTTTCCAAATCATCTCCAATCAATTTAATTTACCACAGTTGGACTCCAATTAAGTTTTAGAAACATCTCAAGGATGATCAATGGAAACAGTATCCACCTGAGCTCAATTTCGAGTCTCATAGCAAAGGGTGTGAATACTTATGTAAACAAGGTATTTCTACTGTTTTATTTTTAATACATTTGCAAAAATGTCTAAGAACCTGTTTTCACTTTGTCATTATGAGGTATTGTGTGTAGATTGAGGATAATTTTTTTATTTAATCCATTTCAGAATAAGGCTGTAACGTAACAAATTATGGAAAAAGTCAAGGGGTCTGAATACTTTCCGAATGCACTGTACATATCCAAAAGTGGACCTAGAAGTTTGTCCTTAAATATCTATTGGGAGCCCATCTGGACGTTCCGCTTTACCTCCCTTCATATCGAAAATAGCATCAGATATTTCAAAACCATCCAATTAATTTAGTCAGATCCAAATGAGAGTCTTCTGAAATAGAGGGAAAATCAAGACCTGTCTAGTTCAGTTCTCAGGAGTTTCAGAGTTGTAAAGTGTGTTGTAGTAGGAAGCAAATGTTTGGTTTATTTCTACAGGATCCATTGATAATTGTCCTTGTAAATTATGAATTGCATTAAAGGCTGACTTTTACTTCTTAGTGTGCCAGGCCAGAAATTTACCAGGTTTTTCACCTTGATCATAGGACTGTTTTAGCCTAGTTAAGCTGTTTGCAGCCTTTGAGGTGGGAAGTTCATCATACTGAGCTTTAAGACCAAATCATTCCTTGTTTACTTCTACTGAGTTATCCAAAAAAGCTTCCCTCTTTACGTGATTAGAGACAGGAATTGTGACTTGAATTGCTCTCCGGAACAGGGTGGCATTGAAAGGAGTGATAACGGGGTTAAGTTTAAGTGTTGAGGATGAGCAGTTGAAATTGAAGATTCCAGGTGTCTGTGACGCCCTCCGTTTGGTGAGACGTAGATCCGGTGTAGAGCGTGGGGAACAGAGAATACATTATCTGTCAAGCTGGATTTTGATGCATAGTCTCTGCCAGATAAGGTCAAGGTAGGAAGTGTCAGTTATCCCGTGAGCGATTTTGTTCCGTAAATACTACAGTGTTTTAGGTGTGAAGTTTATGGGCCTGTTGCAGCAGTGTGTAGGCGTGAGATGCCTAGATGTGACAAGTGTGCAGGAGGGCATGAGATGAAGAAATGTGTGGTATCGGTGGAGAATGTTCTGTGTGTTAGTTGTGGGGGTGCTAACGGGCTGGAGATCTGAGGTGTCAGGTGAGAGAAAGGCAGATTGAGGTTGCCAGGGTTACAGTAGTACAGAAAGTGTTGAATGCCGAAGCAGTGAAGAGAGTTGTAGAGGAAGATGGGTACAGGGTGAGGGATCTTGAGAGGATTCCTGTGAGTAGGCAGAGACCAAGAGAGAGTGATGGGAAGAATATGTGCTTCAGTAAGGTGGGCTTTTTAGCATTTATAGCAATGGTTGTCAATTGTACTGCAGAAATGGATATCACAAATTACCAAAATGACAGGCTACTTTGACACTGAGAATCTGAGATCAATAAAAACGACCTTGTCTTGAATCCATCAATAGCCTAGGCCCCTAAGTGTGCAGAGAAACACATTGTCAAAAAGTCCCAGAAAATAGAGGCTGTGGCGGCAGCGGCAGAGAAGTACTTGGGATTGCGAGGATTTTCTGCACAACAGCTGCAGGGGGTGTTGAGTGGTAGTGGTCTGGCGTAGGACTAGATAGGGTTAAATAGTGGAATTGGGTGGTTGATTTTTGTCGTGGAAAATCGTCACGAAGGGACTCAAAGTCAAACTTAAATGAATAATTATTTTTCATCCGCAAGCTGGAGAGGTTCCAACAAACTTAAAAGCACCATAGTACACGTCGGTCGGGAGCTCTGCCGGGGCAGTCCCGTTAGTTGTCCTATATACTGCTTACACAGACAAGGTATATTTGCATGATTTTAGCTTTATTAATAATTAATTCATCGTTAACATTTGGTTCCTGCATGTGACCGACCAATACCTCACAAGGCTTCTTCTCTCCAAGCTGAGACCTTCAAACTGAGATATCCCTTTTGGTTCCCAGAACAATGTTCTGGGCGTACTGCCAATTGGTCTGAGGAGGTCAGTGACCTGCACGAACCAAGAACATTTTCCCTCACATTTTTTAGAGCTGGCTAATACTTGGCGGGGCAATTTTGTATTAATTACCGTATCAATTAATGTAATGTATATAGGCTGTGAATGGCCTCACACACCAGTACAGTAGTTGGCGGTGTATGCACCTAAAAGTTGGATGCGCTCCGCCAACCAAATCCCAAAGAAGAAGAAGGATGCAAATGCACGTAATTTGACCCGTATGGAGAATGTGAAAAAGGAGCAAAATTCATCTTTTTTATTGATGTTTGATGAATAGTATCTACTACCCTATGTAAATCCGGGATATATAATATACCCCATAAGAGAGTTTGTGTAAAACCTGATGCAATGCAAGAAATGTCAAAAGTTTGGCCACATGTCAAGTGTTTGCAGACGGAAGGAATATGTTATTGAAGAGCATGCAAATGTAAAATGTTGTAACTGTGGTGGGGGTCATATTCCTGAATTCCCAGAGTGCCCTGTTAGGGTGAAAGAGGTTGAGGTGTCAAGGATCAGGGCTGTACAGCAAATCTCCTATGTGGAGCCAGTGAAGAGAGTTATAGGGGCAAGAGGCCACAGTTCTGAAGAAGATATGGCGGTGGATGCACTGCAACCAGTTGCAAATGTTGTACGTCAATCAAGTGATCTGGATACACTTATTTTGAAGGTGGATTTTATTTGTATTTATAGCCACAGTTATTAATTGTACTGCACAAGAAGTCCAAGAAGCTGGACATCATTATAGCTGCAGCTGATACGTTTTTGGGCCTCCAATACTTCACGGCAGAAGCCCTGCAAGGACTACTGTTGCCAGAAAATGTTCCGCCCTCACAGGATCCTTCTGAGCCTGTGTACGGACCTGATTAGAACAGAAAAGCAGGCTGATTTAATTTCAATTGTGTTATTGATAGTTTGTATGGTAAAAAAAAAACGGTGTACACTGAACAAACATATAAACGCAACATGTAAAGTGTTGGTCCCAACTGTTGGTCCCATGTTTCATGAGGTGAAATAAAAGATCCCAGAAATGTTCCAGACACAAACTTATTTCTAAAATTTTGTGCACAAATGTGTTTACATCCCTGTTAGTGAGCATTTCTCCTTTGCCAAGATAATCCATCCACCTGACAGGTGTGGCATATCAAGAAGCTGATTAAATTGCAGGATCATCATTGTGCAGCACCTCCAGCACACTTCCCACATCTACTATTCTATTAGGAGATAAATGATGAAGTGCATTGCTGGATAGAAGAGAGTTGCTGGCTTATGTCTAACAGCACAGAGAGGGAGAGAGATCATAGAAAGTGAATGTCATTGTATTTCTGTGAGAGATACAGGCGTGCTTCTCTCTCTCACCACAGCAATGGCCACGCCTTGGTCTAGGCTACAATGTTGCGCAAACCATAAACTCGGGACGGCCCAACATGAACCAATTCTTAGAGTATCATGCACGTTTTCACATTACGTTTTTTTAGGGGGCATGACAATTACAGAGGAATCTAAATGTAATTGCTCTGATTGCTTTTGTTAGGATTTTAACATTGAAAACAGTGGAAATTATATTTCTTGCCACAAGAAGTAGGCTACCTGATCCTGGCAAATGGGTTCCGGAACCATAGACTACAAAACTGAGAGGTACCGGAGGATCCAGCTCAAATTAAGCACCACCCTTCTCATATAATGGGGTAGGGCCATCCCAAGGATCCCTGAACGCACGGACGGTTGCACCAATTATTTTTTTATAACTAAACCAATATAGACCACAACTGGTCATTTCCAATGGGAACAGATGAGTCATAGTGGGCAGAGCCAAGCACGAGCTAGCGAGATCCTATTGGTGTGTCTAGCACACATCTGCATATTTCTGTTAGTGATTGCCTCCTCTGTGAAGTGCTCGTGTGCAATAACTCAATTCGCCTTTGCGTTCCTTCTAAATAACGTGATTTAAAAAATGTATTTGCAACAGGTAAGTCCACAAAACTTAGTCCACTCTGTGCATAACAGATTTTAGTTTTGGGAACAGAACTGTATTAAGATCAGATGTTTCACCGATTAGAACATTTGCAGAATATCGGCCAAAATCCATCTCCTTCCATCTTCTCCCACTGCCGGCCAGTGGGCTTGTAGTGAGTGGAAACGCCAACCGGATGCTTCACAATTATACATCCAGTGAAATATCTGTCTCATTGTTCTATCTGTGGCTGCACTGTGGTAGTGGGGGAACAGGAAGCCAGTGGGATAACCACTTAACAATTATTATTATTTAAAAACAACTTTTTTTTTTTTGGGGGGGGGGGATTAGAAGGATTACTTTATCCTATCCCAGGTGTTCCTTAAAGAGGTGGGATTTCAAATGTCTCCGGAAGGTGGTGAGAGACTCCGCTGTCCTGGCGTCGTGAGGGAGCTTGTTCCACCATTGGGGTGCCAGAGCAGTGAACAGTTTTGACTGGGCTGGGCGGGAACTGTGCTTCAGCAGAGGTAGGGGAGCCAGCAGGCCAGAGGTGGATGAACGCAATGCCCTCGTTTGGGTGTAGGGACTGATCAGAGCCTGAAGGTACGGAGGTGCCATTCCCCTCACAGCTCCGTAGGCAAGCACCATGGTTTGGTTACACATCATGTAGTAACCAAAAAAGTTTTAAACAAATCAAATATTTTTTAGATTCTTCAAAGTAGCCACCCTTTGCCTTGATGACAGCTTTGTAATCTACAATGTAGAAAATAATACAAATTTTGAAAAAACTCCTGGGATGAGTAGGTCTTCTAAAACTTCAAGTAGACAAACTGCCAGTGTTTTAAAGTTCTATTAAATGAGTCTGTGTAGTTACTAACCCTTGTGATAGTGAGTGGAGGATGACACTAACCCTTGTGATAGTGAGTGGAGGATGATATGGCTTCTACATCTGCATTGCTTGCTCTTTGGGTTTTTAGGCTGGGTTTCTATAAAGCACTTTGTGACAACTGCTGATGTAAAAAGGGCTTCATAAAATACATTTGATTGACATGTATATCACACCAACTGACTGGTTCTTCTGATGTTGTTCACACAGGAGACCATGTTGAGACATTCTCTACATCCAGAGAGCAACAGCAGGAAGATCACAGAGCTAAGAGGTCTCACCACTGCCCACATTGTGAAGAGAGTTTCTCAAATCTATCAAAGTTAAAAATACACCTACAAATACACACAGGAGAGAATCTGTATTCCTGTACTGACTGTGGGAAGAGCTTCACAACATCACAGGCTCTGACAGTTCATCAGAGAGTACACACTGGAGAGAAGCCTTACTCCTGCTCTGACTGTGGGACACGTTTCTCTCAAATGGGCAGCTTAAAAAGACATGAACGGATACACACAGGAGAGAAGCCTTACTCCTGCTCTGACTGTGGGAAGAGTTTCTCTCGACTGGGCCACTTAAAACAACATGAAGCTATACATACAGGAGAGAAGCCGTACTCCTGCTCTGACTGTGTAAAGTGCTTCAAAACATCAACTGAGCTAAAAGTTCATCAGAGAACACACACAGGAGAGAAGCCTTACTCCTGCTCTGGCTGTGTAAAGTGCTTCAAAACATCAACTGAGCTAAAAGTTCATCAGAGTACACACACAGGAGAGAAGCCTTACTCCTGCTCTGACTGTGTAAATTGCTTCAAAACATCAACTGAGCTAAAAGTTCATCAGAGAACACACACAGGAGAAAAGCCTTACTCCTGCTCTGACTGTGGGACAAGTTTCTCTCAACTGGCCAACTTCAAAAAACATGAACGTATACACACAGGAGAGAAGCCTTACTTCTGCTCTGACTGTGGGAAGAATTTCTCTCAACGGGAAAGCTTAAAATCACACCAACGGATACACACAGGAGAGAAGCCTTACTCCTGCTCTGACTGTGGGAAGAGTTTCTCTCGACTGGGCCACTTAAAACAACATGAACCTATACATACAGGAGAGAAGCCTTACTCCTGCTCTGACTGTGTAAAGTGCTTCAAAACATCAACTGAGCTAAAAGTTCATCAGAGAACACACACAGGAGAGAAGCCGTACTCCTGCTCTGACTGTGTAAAGTGCTTCAAAACATCAACTGAGCTAAAAGTTCATCAGAGAACACACACAGGAGAGAAGCCTTACTCCTGTTCTGACTGTGTAAAGTGCTTCAAAACATCAACTGAGCTAAAAGTTCATCAGAGAACACACACAGGAGAGAAGCCTTACTCCTGCTCTGACTGTGTAAAGTACTTCAAAACATCAACTGAGCTAAAAGTTCATCAGAGAACACACACAGGAGAGAAGCCTTACTCCTGTTCTGACTGTGGGACAAGTTTCTCTCAACTGGCCAACTTAAAAAAACATGAACGTATACACACAGGAGAGAAGCCTTACTTCTGCTCTGACTGTGGGAAGAATTACTCTCAACGGGAAAGTTTAATATCACACCAACGGATACACACAGGAGAGAAGCCTTATTCCTGCTCTTACTGTGTAAAATGCTTCACAAAATCAACTGGGCTAACAGTTCATCAGAGAACACACACAGGAGAGAAGCCTTACTCCTGCTCTGACTGTGTAAAGTGCTTCAAAACATCAACTGAGCTAAAAGTTCATCAGAGAACACACAGGAGAGAAGCCTTACTTCTGCTCTGACTGTATGACAAGATTTTACAGATTGGGCAATTAAAAAAGACACCAACGTATACATAAGAAGTGGTAGTGGATTGGATCAAATGAAGAAAGCGTAGAACACGATTATAATCCTATTGTTTCTCACTGTGAGAGAACTGTGCAGAGGAACGTTGTAGAATGTTAGCATCTCTTTACTTTACTGATCAGTGTGTCAGTTTTGCTGTGCATAGATAGCTCCTACTGTAAATATATTGAGATTACCTTGGATGAGAGGTCTGGAGGAAACCATGAGTACATGCATCCATGCTGTGTGTCAGCATTGCAGGCTGGTGGTGGGTGTGGGGTGTGATTTTATGGCACACATTGGGCCCCTTGATAAAAGTGGAGCATCATTTGAATGCCACAGGATATCTAAACATCATTACCAATCAGGTGCATCCCTTCATGGCAGCAGTTATCCATCTGCAAATAGATTTTATGCCCCATGCCACAAGGCTTGTCCAGGAATGATTCAACGAACATGACAGTGAATTCAGGTTACTGCAGTGGCCTTCCGAGGCACCAGATCCCAATCCAATTGTGCATCTGTTGTAGGAGATGGAACGAGCTATTCTGAGTAGAAATCCACTACCACTCAACTTGACACAACTGTGGGAAGCGTTGCAGTCAACATGGGCCAGCATCCCAGTGGAACACTTTCGACACCTTGTAGAGTCCATGCCCCGACGAATTGAGGCTGTTCTGATGACAAAGACTATCAGCTGTTCAGAAATGACAGGTCCAGAGAGGGGATGCGAGGAGGGGGTGTGGCTATGTATGTGAATCACAGTATGCAGGCAAAGAGAAGAATAACTGACCTAGAGAAAGAAGAGTTTGAATGTCTTCAGCTCCGTCCTAAACAACAACCCAGCTCAGTTTCATCTCTGGTAGTGGAGTGCTCTAACATCCACCATGGGCACATGACAAAACACTGCAGCAGAACACTGTGGATTATCTCAAATCACTGTCCATGTGATCAGGATGTCCTCTCCCCAAATGGGTCTCATCCTGTGTGGGGACTTTAATCAACTGCCCATCAAGATGCTGACAAACTCCCATCCAGACATGAAACAAGTGGTCAAAGACAAGACCACAGAGGGGACTCCATCCTAGATCTGATCAACACAACCCACTGTACTTACTCCTCTCGGATCCAGTGATCACAAATGTCTGCTGTTCTCTCCAAACACAACATCAGGAGGGAGAAGAGAGGTGCAGCGGAAAAAAGGACATCTGGTAACTCAGAACAGAAAAGAGACCTTTGCACGATGTATGGCCAGTACTGACTGGTCTGCCATATATGAGGTGGAGACATTCAACTCCTGCATTCAAACTGCACTTGATGTATGCATGTCAATAAGAAATAAGAAAAACAACAATACTGGAACAGCCCTGGATGACTGAAAGAATAAAGCTGCCATCAGGAAAATTCAGAATATTTTCAACAGATGGGAAGAAACAATGAAACAATGACAAAATACAGAAACACAGTGCAAATGATTATCAAGGAAGCAAAGACAATCTTCTACAAAACTGAAATCCAGGACCTAAAGAAGAAAAACCCTAAGGAATGGTGGGACTTCATTAACAATGGACTGGGACCAAAGAAAACATCAGGAGGGAGAATACAGGTTGAGGGAATTGAAGACGAAAACGTGGCTGATGTTTTGAATGGCTTCTTTGCTGAGGCATGGACAAGCACCACACTTCTTGCCATCTTCCCCCTGCCCATGTCTACAAGGCAGGTTGAGCTGTGCAGCATTGGCCAGTTAAAGCAAGCTCTGAACAGACTCAGAGCACGTAAAGCATGTGGGCCTGATGGAATTCCAGCCTGGCTACTAAAGAGCATGCAGAAGATCTAGCCCCTGTCATCAAACACATTGTTAAAACTGTCCCCTGCCAGTAGGAGGTGTTATCTGAGTGCACGATTCAGTATGACTACCTCCCAAAGTCCAGCACTACTACCGCCCTTGTGAAAGCCACACACTCCTGGCTGACATCTACAGACTCCATAAACCCAACAATGGTGAGGGTGTTACTTGCTGATGTGTCCAAAGCCTTTGATGGAGTAGATCACGCATAGTTCCTGCAACATCTGTCTGACATTGAACTGTGTCCAAGGTTACTAGCCTGGCTCCACAGCTACACCACCGAAAGAGGGCAGAGGGTGATGGCAACTGGCACATTTAGCCCTTGGTCAGAGGACCATCCACAACCTGCACCACTAATCCTAGGAAGACAGGAAGTACCAGTGGTAACAACAACCAAGTATCTTGATTTTAATCTAGACTCTAACCTCAGTGGTGACATGCTGAGCAGACAGTGAGAAAGGTCTCGAAACGCCTTTTTGACTGTTCTGGAATACGGTGGAGTGCTGTTAGTTGGATGCAGTAAAAAGCAGCAGGCCCAACTAGACAGGGTGCAGAGGAGGGCCTTGAGGATCATCTCCAGAGGTGGAGCAGTCCAACCACAGCTCCCGTCACTGCAGAGCAGGCGAGAACAGGCTGCAGTGCACCTGGTGAAGGACATGCACACTCTTGACCATCCACTGAATGACCTGCTCCCTCCAAGAAGAGGTAACTGCACCACAAACTGTCCTGTATAACTGCCCGTACAAACCGCCTGCGAAACGCCACTCTACCCACTGCTTTTTTTAAATCACATTTTAATATTTCAATTTCCATCATGAAAAATGGCCTGTAATGTTTCAAGTGTTCTGTATTCTACTTATGTCACATATTGTGTTATGTATTTAACAGGTAGCCTAGCGGTTTAGAGTGTTGGGCCAGTAACTGAAAGGTCGCTGGTTTGAATCCCGAGCCAACTAGGGCAAAAATCTGTCATTGTGGCCTTGAGCAAGGCAATTAACCCCAATTGGTCCTATAAGTCGCTCTAGATAAGAGCATCTGCTAAATTACAAATATGTAATGAAAAATCATGTTTGTACATTAATTTGTGCTGGGCAACCTTTTCTCTTGTGCATAAATATAACAGTGTTTAAAGTGAAATAGTTAGTCTATACAGTGCATTCTGAAAGTATTCAGACCCCTTGACTTTTTCAACAAAAAAATAAGTTACAGCCTTATTGTAAAATATATATATATTTTTTTTTACAAACAACAACAACAACAAAAATCCCTCATCAATCTACACACAATACCCCATAATGACAAAGTGGAAACAGGTTTAGACATTTTTGCAAAACCTTATTTACATTTGTATTCCAGACCCGTTGCTATGAATCTCGAAATTTAGCTCAGGTGCATCCTGTTTCCATTGATATTCCTTGAGATGTTTCTACAACTTGATTGGAGTCCACCTGAGATAAATTCAATTGATTGGATATGGTTTGAAAAGGCACACACCTGTCTATATAACATCCCACAGTTGACATTGCATGTCAGAGCAAAAACCAAGCCATGAGGTTGAAGGAATTGTCCGTAGAGCTCCGAGACAGGATTGTGATGAGGCACAGATCTGGGGAAGGGTACCAAAAAATGTCTGCAGCATTGAAGGTCCCCAAGAACACCGTGGCCTCCTCCATTCTTAAATGGAAGAAGTTTGGAATCACCAAGATTCTTCCTAGAGCTGTCCGCCCGGCCAACTGCGCAATCGGAGGAGAAGGGCCTTGGTCAGGGAGGTAATCAAGAACCCGATGATCACTTTGACAGAGCTCCAGAGTTCAGCCCGCTTGGAGTTTGCCAAGAGGCACCTAAAGGACTCTGACCATGAAACAAGATTCTCTGGTCTGTTGTTACCAAGATTGAACTCTTTGGCCTGAATACCAAGCGTCACTTCTGGAGGAAACCTGGCACCATGCCTACGGTGAAGCATGGTCGTGGCACTATCATGCTGTGCGGATGTTTTTTCAGAGGCAGGGACTGGGGAGACTAGTCAGGATCGAGGGAATAATGAACGGAGCAAAGTACAGAGAGATCCTTGATGAAAACCTGCTCCAGAGCGCTCAGGACTTCAGACTGGGGCGAAGGTTCACCTGGCCCAGCCAGAGCCCAGACTTGAACCCGATTGAACATCTCCGGAGAGACCAGAAAATAGCTGTGCAGCAACGCTCCCCATCCAACCTGATAGAGTTTGAGAGGATCTGCAGAGAAGAATGAATGAAACTCCCCAAATGCAGGTGTGCCAAGCTTGTAGCATCATACCCAAGAAGACTCGATGCTGTAATCGCTGCCAAAGGTGAAAAATGTCTAAAAACCTGTCTTTTGCTTTGACATTATGGGGTATTGTGTGTAGATTGATGAGGGGAAAAAATTATTTAACCAACATTAGAATATGGCTGTAACGTAATAAAATGTGGAAAAAGTCAAGGGCTCTGAATACTTTCAGATTGCACTGTATATAGCCAAGCTATCATTGACTAGGTATTGGCACCCCATGTATATAGCCAAGCTATCATTGACTAGGTATTGGCACCCCATGTATATAGCCAAGCTATTATTGACTATGTATTGGCACCCCATGTATATAGCCAAGCTACCATTGACTAGGTATTGGCACCCCATGTATATAGCCAAGCTATCATTGCTCATCGTGTATTAATTCCTTGTGCTACAATCTTTTTCCTATTATTATAATTGTTGTATTGTGTTCTCCATCGTTGGTCAACATTTCACTGTTAGTCTACACCTGTTGTTTACCAAACATGTGACAAAATGAAATGACTACGTATTTAGTGAATTGTATTCTAAAACTATACTGAAAAAATATATAAACTTGACATGTAAAGTGTTGGTCCCATGTTTCATGAGCAAATAAATGATGATGTCTACATTTTGAGGGAGTGCGCAATTGGCATGCTGACTGCAGGAATGTTCACAAGCTGTTGCCAGAGAACTGAATGTACATTTCTCTACCGAGAATTTGGCAGAACATCCAACTGGCTTCACAGCCGCAGACCACGTGTAACCGTGCAAGCCCAGGACCTCCACATCTGGCTTCTTCACCTGCAGGATAATCTGAGATCAGCCACCCGGACAGCTGATGAAACTGAGGAGTATTTCTATCTGTAATAAAGCCCTTTTAGTGGGGAAAATGTATTCTTATTGGCTGATGGGTTGGCCCCTGTCATGTGAAATCCATAGATTAGGGCCTAATGAATGTATTTCAATTGTCTGATTTCCTTATATGAACTGTACCCTAGTAAAATTGTTGAATGTTGTGTTTATATTTTTGTTCAGTTAGTTAAAATCTTACAAAACAACTGATGATGATTATGTTTGGAAAACTGCATTGATCTGCCAATGAAAAATAATGTTTGTACATTAATTTGTACTGGTCAACCTCTCCTTCTCTATTGTATTCAGTTCTTCCATATTAGATCTGACAGTATGAATGGTTCTTATGGTTGTATTCAGTTCTTCCATATTAGATCTGACAATATGAATGGTTCTTATGGTTGTATTCAGTTCTTCCATATTAGATCTAGTGTATAAACTTCTAGTTAGTTACTTACAAGCCACAACACACATGTAAAGTTGCTGTAGAACTGTTTCATGGGGTGTGAAAATATATGTAATCAAAACTACTGGATATCTTAAGAAGGAAAATTGTTCTACAATTTTCTTACACTGAAAATGTGGGATAGTTTTTGTAGGTCGGCAGGATAAAAACTATATTGAATCTCTATTAAGATTTAAGCTAGCAAAATGTAAAGGGGTGTGTAGACTTTCACTGTGACTGTACCTTGCAAAAGTATTCATCCCACTTGGCGTTTTTCCTATTTTGCTGCATTACAACCTGTAATTTAAATGGATCTTTATTTGGATTTCATGTAATGGACATACACAAAATAGTCCAAATTGGTGAAGTGAATAGTTATGCACGCTCAAGTGCGTTGTTTCACAATAAAAACAATTATGAATCTTCAAAGTGGTAGGCATGTTGTGTAAATGAAATGATACAAACCCCACCCAAAAAATCAATTTTAATTCCAGGTTGTAAGGCAACAAAATAAGAAAAATGCCAAGGGGGTTGAATACTTTCGAAAGCCACTGTATATGTACAGTGGGGGAAAACATTATTTAGTCAGCCACTAATTGTGCAAGTTCTCCCACTTAAAAAGATGAGAGAGGCCTGTAATTTTCATCATAGGTACACGTCAACTATGACAGACAAAATGAGGGAAAAAAATCCAGAAAATCACATTGTAGGATTTTTAATGAATTTATTTGCAAATTATGGTGGAAAATAAGTATTTGGTCAATAACAAAAGTTTCTCAATACTTTGTTATATACCCTTTGTTGGCAATGACACAGGTCAAACGTTTTCTGTAAGTCTTCACAAGGTTTTCACACACTGTTGCTGGTATTTTGACCCATTCCTCCATGCAGATCTCCTCTAGAGCAGTGATGTTTTGGGGCTGTCGCTGGGCAACACAGACTTTCAACTCCCTCCAAAGATTTTCTATGGGGTTGAGATCTGGAGACTGGCTAGGCCACTCCAGGACCTTGAAATGCTTCTTACGAAGCCACTCCTTCGTTGCCCGGGCGGTGTGTTTGGGATCATTGTCATGCTGAAAGACCCAGCCACGTTTCATCTTCAATGCCCTTGCTGATGGAAGGAGGTTTTCACTCAAAATCTCACGATACATGGCCCCATTCATTCTTTCCTTTACACGGATCAGTCGTCCTGGTCCCTTTGCAGAAAAACAGCCCCAAAGCATGATGTTTCCACCCCCGTGCTTCACAGTAGGTATGGTGTTCTTTGGATGCAACTCAGCATTCTTTGTCCTCCAAACACGACGAGTTGAGTTATTACAAAAAAGTTCTATTTTGGTTTCATCTGACCATATGACATTCTCCCAATCCTCTTCTGGATCATCCAAATGCACTCTAGCAAACTTCAGACGGGCCTGGACATGTACTGGCTTAAGCAGGGGGACACGTCTCGCACTGCAGGATTTGAGTCCCTGGCTGTAAGTAAGCATTTCACTGTAATGTCTGCACCTGTTGTATTCGGCGCATGTGACCAATAAAATTTGATTTGATTTGATGGTAGGCTTTGTTACTTTGGTCCCAGCTCTCTGCAGGTCATTCACTAGGTCCCCCCGTGTGGTTCTGGGATTTTTGCTCACCGTTCTTGTGATCATTTTGACTCCACGGGGTGAGATCTTGCGTGGAGCCCCAGATCGAGGGAGATTATCAGTGGTCTTGTTTGTCTTCCATTTCTTAATAATTGCTCCCACAGTTGATTTCTTCAAACCAAGCTGCTTACCTATTGCAGATTCAGTCTTCCCAGCCTGGTGCAGGTCTACAATTTTGTTTCTGGTGTCCTTTGACAGCTCTTTGGTCTTGGCCATAGTGGATTTTGGAGTGTGACTGTTTGAGGTTGTGGGCAGGTGTCTTTTATACTGATAACAAGTTCAAACAAGTGCCATTAATACAGGTAACGAGTGGAGGACAGAGGAGCCTCTTAAAGAAGAACTTACAGGTCTGTGAGAGCCAGAAATCTTGCTTGTTTGTAGGTGACCAAATACTTATTTTCCACCATAATTTGCAAATAAATTCATTAAAAATCCTACAATGTGATTTTCTGGAATTTATTTCCTCAATTTGTCTGTCTTAGTTGACGTGTACCTATGATGAAAATTACAGACCTCTCTCATCTTTTTAAGTGGGAGAACTTGCACAATTGGTGGCTGACTAAATGTTTTTTCCCCCACTGTATATGAATTTGTACTAGTCAAGCTCGTCTCTTTTGTGTAATGAATTACCAAAAAACGATGTTTGAAGTGACATATTTACTGTTTTTCTGAAGCTGAACAAGACAGGACGTTTAAATGAGCATCACAAAGCTAAATCTGACCTATTCACTAACATGTTTTGTCAGCATAAGCAGCTGTGAGACATGCTAGAGTACTGTAACATTACTGATCTACTGAATCATTGTAGTTGTTGGGGGTTATCTTTACAGTAAATATAATGGTGGTGGATAAGCCTTCAATGCAAGCTGCAGGGGTTGCCTTACAACAAGATGATGATGACATTTTAAAGGTTAAAAAGGTGGACTTTGTGGCCTTTATCGCAATGGTGATTAACGGCACTGCCAAGGTGGAGAAAAGATCTAGGAAGATATAAATCATTGTGGTTGCGGCAGAACGGTTCCTGGGGCTGAAAGATTTATTGGCAAAAGAGTTACATGGAATATTGTCAAAAGCCATACCACCATCTCAGGTCCTAGAGACTGAGAAGGGAGATATGGAGATTTAAAGGAAGGAAGAAATGGGAGTTTTGTTTGTTTTGGCAATGTACTATTTTTATTAGGGTGGAGTAAGTTAGTATCACTATTAAGTATGGATGTATTTTTTATTTAATTTATTTTGTGGTTTCAAACCGTCCAGTTGGTGGCGGCAATACAACTTTTGGAAGTAGTCTGCCATTAAATCCACAGAAGAAGAAGAAGATGGCGCTGTTGCATTGTGGTAGTTGGGGAACAGGAACTTCCGGCGAGGCGCGCAACATTCTTCAGAACAAAGAAAACCATAGGACTGTGCTTTCCGTTTCTCTTTATTACTACAGGTATGTAATAGCACTTTTAAACTGTCTAATATCGAAATAACGTAATAACATGTTAGATAACAAATCAATCAAGGTATTATCACGTTTGGCAAAGGTTTTGTGTAATTTTTGTGTCAATCCGAGTGATTGAAGAACGTGCTAAAAATATTTTACAATCACACGGCGCGGGGTCCATTACATGTTTTCATTTGTGAGGCTTTCCAGGTTCGTATATAGGTCAGTGCGTTTCGCCTGGGCATGTTCAGTACAAAAACGTTTTGGAAAGTTGCAGATAGAAATACCCTGAATAGAACTGACATGATTCATTAGAATCAGAGGCATGTTTGTTCTACATAATACATTTGTATCTGATCGTGGCCAACGTCTCCGTCCTCCTGCTGGACGCAGCCCAGGTACCCGCTTGTCCCTATGTATGTGAAGCTAGTCATAATAATGATTAGTCACAATAGTGGAATTTGCGGTTTGCCCTCAAAATAAAAGGCCTTCATTGAAAGTGATGCAAACTGATATAAAATATTGGAATCATGTCAAATGTTGTTACTTAATTTAAAATGAATTACAAAAACTAATTATTTTGAAAATAAACAGAAAGAAATGGTTGAAATCCCACTGTGGAGGTATTAGACCACATAATTGCATTGGGGGCATTCTTATATGCACTTATGAAACGGGTTGGATTGTGCTCCCATGGAACGGGTGACACCCACAGAAAACAATTCTCAAGAGTTTATACAAATATTAGCGTCTTAGCTCTTATTGCAGGACTTTGACTGTGAAAAATCACCTTCCCAGTCAGTCTATTGCAGGGGTACTCCAGTACTATTTGAGAAGGTCCGATCAAACAAATTTCCTAGGTGGCAAAGGTCCGGATGGATATTGTCATTTATTGGTGTAGTAACAAACCCCCAACTTGTGACCCCAAACTGTTCACAACCCTCTTGTTGGCGGAGAGAACATTTAGCAGTTTTAAAGCGAATATCCTGTAATTCTACACATTTTACGACAGGGCTGAGATTATTTGTTGTTGCTGTTTTTAAGCAATTCTACATGTTTCCATGTCTTATGTGTGTTTATATGATACCAGGGGTTGAAGCCCAACCAAAACTTTATTATTATATAATTATTTTGTGACCCGTGGTCCATATTGACCCCGTTCTTGGTCCTTACCACGTTACGCCAGTTGAGTATGCTGTTTCTTTTGTTTGTGTTGGACGTTCATATTGCACTGTACAGCCCTACCTATGTATTGTTCAGCCTACTCAGTGACACCCACAGAACACAACTATGTAGACTTTACACAAATATTAGAGTCTTCACTCTATTGCAGGACTCTGAAACCACTGTTGTCCGGGAGTTTAACCCTGTCAGCTAAATCGTCATTATAATTAGTGGTTTCAAGTTTGTCTCTGTACATTTTTGACGAGATGATCATAGCAAAAAATGTAATACTTCTGCATTTCCCGCTGTGCAAATGAATTCTTTCTCATTGCAAATAGGCTCAGGATAACTCCTGATAAAGTTGGGTAGCTGATAGGCCTTTTCAGAGCTTAAATAGACAAAATGATTAGTCACAGGGCTCCCGAGTGGCGCAGCGGTCTAAGGCACTGCATCTGTCACTACAGACCCTGGTTGGATTCCAGGCTGTATCACAATCCGGCCGTGATTGGGAGTCGCATAGGGCGGTGCAAAATTTGCCCAGCGTCGTCCTGGTTTGGCCGGGGTATGCCATTATTGTAAATAAGAATTTGTTCTTAACTGACTTGGCCCAAACATTAGACCGGACCAAATCTGAACCAATCACTCAGACATCATTAGGCAGGTTTCCATTGACCCAGGTGCATTCGACAAAAGCAATGTTGCCAAAAAAAATATTTGTGACGTGTGTTATGGAGACGGCAGATATAGGAGAAATGTTCTAAAGCTCGACAACATTTTTAATCGTTGGACGGGTGGGTTTTTCTTTTGTCAAAGTTTCTTTATTCTGACAAGTGAGGATTGAAACAGTGTTTTTTAAATAAATGATGATTGCCAAACCATTTTGACGTTACAGGGTGAGTCATTACGTCCAGCTGTTTTTATCGACACAAGATAGTTACATGGAAACACAGCCTAGATGGCAATTGTCGTATCTATTTTCTATGCAAACCTTTTCTAAATGTCCAGAAAAAAATCAATGGACAAGTTATTGGAAACATATCTACTGTTTCACAAGATTGGAAAGTACAGTACAGCAGAGTACAGGAAAGAAAAGTTTAGTTCAGTACAGTACAATAGTACAGTATAACGTAATGTACTCTGTTAGGGCGGGGCGATATGGACTACAAATCATACAGCTGTATCTTGAGTTTTTTCAAACGTATGGGTGATTCAAGATTTCTCAATTTAGTTTTTCTCTAAGTAAGTGTTGTACAATTAAAGGTAAAATACACTGCATTTCAAACAGTCAGCTATAATCTAATGAATTCAGGGCTTGTGAAGTTATACCTAGGCTAAATATAAGCCATCCACAACCAATAAGACCCACTAATTATTGTATTATTTTATAAAAAATAGTTTAACCTGCTTTTTTTGTTGCAATAATCACTGATCTGACTTTCAAGTCTGTCTATGAAAATGCAATTTCTTGTTACAAATTGACTAACTTATTGTATCAGGCATTAGGCTATAGACAATTAACACAGGTCTCATCAACAATCTCAAGTGCTAGTGATTAACCAGCTAATCTTTGTTTCAAGTTTAGCCAACTTGGATCTGTTTGCTAACAAGGTTGAACCGTTTAGTTGTTATGAACACACCATTCTGTCTGTCTCCAACTGTTTGAAAAGCATGTTAGCCTGTCCACTTTGTTCAGATGTTGAAATCAAGTGGCCTACCTTATTTCTCATAATGAGAACGAGTTGCCAATTCCTTACAGTGGATTCAGAAAGTATTCAGACCCCTCCCCTTTTTCCATATATTCAGACACATTCAGTTGTTTCTATCTTTATCTATAATTGTTACTATGGTGAGAACTGGAAATACAATTGGTTTTTGATTGAAATAATACAGTGAAGACAACGTTATTCCGGAAAATATTACATAGTGCTGCCTAAAACAAACTGCAACCTTGTACTAAATGGTTTTTCAGTCATTTATGTGAATTTCTGAAATCTACTATAGGTTAAGTGCACTTACGTTGTTTAATTTAAAGTGTGCAATTTGTGTCTAATGTGAAATTAATAAATGGTTTGTTGTCAATGCTTAGCTACCTGATCTAATATATTTTTAGAGAATAAAGAAAGTGCCAGAACTGTCAAGACTAACTTTTGTGTCCATTTCTCTATATTACTACAGGACGACTAGAATTAAATCTGAGGCCGGTAACATCAACAGTGAGGACAAACCCAGCCTGCCTCTCTCCTTCCACACTGAGTCCAAACCTACAGTCACTGGGTCCTGATTGTGACAGTGGAGCCCAGTTTGCACTGCAGGATCCAGAGATGGCATCAGTGAAGCTGGAAGACTGCAGTCAAACACTGGAGCTGAATGTCAACATTAAAGATGAAGAAGAGGAGGAGAAGATTGGGAAATATGTTTCTCATGGTAAGAGAAGGTTATATCTAACTATAAGTTATCTTCATAAGTTAGACCTCCATAAGTTATCACCCAGTCTATTGCTAGGTTGAATTCTGTAATTCTGACATCACACATCCCTGAACAACTGGGCTATGACTGAGTTATTTCATGCCACTGAGACTTGCATGGTTTGACACCAGTATTGTCAGCATTTGTTTTATTGACTGGGCTATCTGGAGTGATCAGAGAGTAGACTAAAGAATGGACATTGACAAACTGCCAGTGTTTTAAAGTTCTATGAAATGAGTCTGTGTAGTTACTATCCCTTGTGATAGTGAGTGGAGGATGATATGGCTCATAATTTTCACTCATTTTTGCCTTCAACTGTTGAATAGCTTAGTTGACTGGTCAATTGTTTGGTCAATAGATAGGCTGTTGGTCGACCAATATTTTTTTAGTCAAGCAGTGGCAAATATACCAGTCAAAAGTTTGGGCACACATTTACATTTACGTCATTTAGCAGACGCTCTTATCCAGAGTGACTTACAAATTGGTGCATTCACCTTATAGCCAGTGGGATAACCACTTTACAATATATATTTTTTTTTTGGGGGGGGGGGGGGTAGAAGGATTACTTTATCCTATCCCAGGTATTCCTTAAAGAGGTGGGGTTTCAAGGGGTTTTCTTAATTTTTACTATTTTCTACATTGTAGAATAATAGTGAAGGCAGCATCTAAACTATGAAATAACACATATGGAGTCATGTAGTAACCAAAAAAAGTGTTAAACAAATCAAAATATATTTTAGATGTTAGATTCTTCAAAGTAGCCACCCTTTACCTTGATGACAGCTTTGCACACTCTGGGCATTCTCTCAACCAGCTTCACCTGGAATGCTTTTCCAACAGTCTTGAAGTGTTGTGGAAAATAATCACTATACTTTATTACAAATCAAAATACTTCCAGAGTTTTTGTAGAATTAAGAATGACTTTATTATAATTTCAACAAAGCCGATGCCAGTCTGCAGAGTAGCACCTCCTCTTCCTCTCTCTCCATCTTATATAGTGCCCTCCACACACCCTAGCTTTAAAATACCTCCCTCTTCAGTTTTATTGCTCTGCCCACTCCCATTGTCTATGGTGGCGGCTAAATTCGACTTTCATTCAGTTCAGAATCACATAGTACTACAATCAATCACTCCCCTGTCTTGCAAAAACACTCATGTTTAGTTTAAACTCTGTTCAACCCTGGCGCCGAGAGAGACAAAATGCCACAGGCTAGTTTCAGTCTTTGATAAGATAGGACAGCCATGGATTTAAGTAAGAGCAATCAATTAGACCCTAAGTCAGATTCCCACATTACCCACACACACAGTGAAATGACCCAATTAAGTTCCTGGCCCAGCAACAAAGAATTCTAACTATGTTTGTGATTAACCCAGTTTTATCTCTTAGTCCACTAAAAAATATCCATCAGAAGCAGTTCACACACATGCTGAGCACTTGTTGGCTGCTTTTCCTTCACTCTGCAGTCCAACTCATCCCAAACCATCTCAATTGGGTTGAGATCGGAGGATTGTAGAGGCCAGGTCATCTGATGCAGCACTCCATCACTCTACTTATTGGTCAAATAGCCCTTACACAGCCTGGAGGTGTGTTGTGTCATTGTCCTGTTGAAAAACAAATTATAATCCCACTATGCCCAAACCAGATGGGATGGTGTATCGCTGCAGAATGCTGTTGTAGCCATGCTGGGTAAGTGTGCCTTGAATTCTAAATAAATCACCAGCAAAGCACCATCACACCTCCTCCTCCTCCATGCTTCACGGTGGGAACCAAACATGTAGAGATCATCCGTTCACCTACTCTGCGTCTCACAAAGACACTGCGGTTGGAACCAAAAATCTCAAATTTGGACACATCAGACAAAAGGACAGATTTCCACCAGTCTAATGTCCATTGCTCATGTTGTTTGGCCCAAGCAAGTCTCTTCTACTTGTTGGTGTCCTTTAGTAGTGGTTTCCTTGCAGCAATTCGACCATGAAGGCCTGATTCACGCAGTCTCCTCTGAACAGTTGATGTTGAGATGTGTCTGTTACTTGAAGTCTGTGAAGCATTTATTTGGGCTGCAATTTCTGAGGCTGGTAACTCTAATGAACTTATCCCCTGCAGCAGAGGTAACTCTGGGTCTTCCTTTCCTGTGGCGGTCCTCATGAGAGCCAGTTTCATCATAGCGCTTGATGGTTTTTGCGAATGCACTTGAAGAAACTTTCAAAGTTCTTGAAATGTTCCATATTGACTGACCTTCATGTCTTAAAGTAATGATGGACTGTTGTTTCTCTTTGCTTATTTTAGCTGTTCTTGCAATAATATGGACTTGGTCTTTTACCAAATAGGCCTATCTTCTGGATACCACCCTTACCTTGTCAAAACACAACTGATTGGCTCAAGCACATTAAGAAATTCCACAAATTAACTTTTAACAAGGGACACCTGTTAATTGAAATGCATTCCAGGTGACTACATCGAAGCTGGTTAAGAAAATGCCAAGAGTGTGCAAAGCTGTCATCAAGGCAAAGGTTGCCTACTTTGAAGAATCTCAAATATAAAATATATATTTTGATTGGTTTAACACTTTTTTGGTTACTACATGATTCCATATGTGTTATTTCATAGTTGTGATGCTTTCACTATTATTATAAAATGTAGAAAATAGTAACAATAAAGAAAACCCCTGGAAAGAGTAGGTGTTCTAAAACTTTTGACTGGTACTGTATGTGAATTTGGGAATATCTACTATAGGTTAAGTACCGGCACCTCAAATATCTAGTGCTTGAGCTCCTGTTCCTCTTATAGAATGTTAGCTCAAAAGTATTGTGGAGCTCCTGCACCTAAATATAAACAGTACCAGCACCCAAAATGAGTACAGGCACCTATTTCAGTCCAAGTCAAGCACTGAATTAGATGATTTAACAAGAAGAAACATAATATGTTTTTAGAGAATAAAGAAAGTGCCAGAACTGTCAAGACAATAACTTTTTGTGTCTGTTTCTCATTGTTACTACAGGACGACTAGAATTAAATCTGAGGCCGGTAACATCAATAGTGAGGGCAAACCCAGCGAGCCTATCTCCTTCCACACTGAGTCCAAACCTACAGTCAGTGGGTCCTGATTGTGACAGTGGAGCCCAGTTTGCACTGCAGGATCCAGAGACGGCATCAGTGAAGCTGGAAGACTGCAGTCAAACACTGGA
Organism: Coregonus lavaretus; assembly: GCF_964263955.1. NCBI lineage: Eukaryota > Metazoa > Chordata > Actinopteri > Salmoniformes > Salmonidae > Coregonus > Coregonus lavaretus. Next base: position 63,221 of record NW_028165209.1, on the reverse strand, counting down.
GCTGAATGTCAACATTAAAGATGAAGAAGAGGAGGAGAAGATTGGGAAATCTGTTTCTCATGGTAAGAGCAGGTTCTATCAAACTAAGTTTGTTGTTCGTTCCAACTTCCCACTGTGCATGAAAAGTTGCAGTAGAACTGTTTCTTGATGAACTGTTTCAATAAGATGGTATGTTATTCCATGCTACTCAGACTTGCATGGTTTGACACCAATTTTGACAGCATTTGTTTTATTCACTGGGCTATCTGGAGTGATCAGAGAGTAGACTAAAGAAGTGAAGTAGACAAACTGCCAGTGTTTTAAAGTTCTAGGAAATGAGTCTGTGTAGTGTCTAACCCCTGTTATAGTGAGTGGAGGATGTAGCTCAGTTGGTAGAGCATGGCGCTTGCAACGCCAGGGTTGTGGGTTCGTTTCCCACGGGGGGCCAGTATGAAAATGGATGCACTCACTAACTGTAAGTCGCTCTGGATAAGCGCGTCTACTAAATGACTAAAATGTAAATGTAAATATATAATTTTCATGACTGATGAGCATACACTCAATTAGTATTTGGTAGCATTGCCTTTAAATTGTTTAACTTGGATCAAACATTTCGGGTAGCCTTCCACAAGCTTCCACAAACAATAAGTTGGGTGAATTTTGGCCCATTCCTCCTGACAGACCTGGTGTAACTGAGTCAGGTTTGTAGGCCTCCTTGCTCGCACACACTTTTTCAGTTCTGCCCACACATTTTCTACAGGATTGAGGTCAGGGCTTTGTGATGGCCACTCCAATACCTTGACTTTGTTGTCCTTAAGCCATTTTGCCACAACTTTGGAAGTATGCTTGGGGTCATTGTCCATTTGGAAGACCCATTTGCGACCAAGCTTTAACTTCCTGACTGATGTCTTGAGATGTCGCTTCAATATATCCACATAACCTTCCTTGCTCATGATGCCATCTAATATGTGAAGTGCACCAGTCCCTCCTGCTGCAAATACCCCCCTTTTCCTCCAAACATAACGATAGTCATTATGGCCAAACAGTTCTATTTTAGTTTCATCAGATCAAGGGCATTTCTCTAAAAAGTACGATCTTTGTCCCCATGTGCAGTTGCAATCCGTAGTCTGGCTTTTTTATGGCGGTTTTGGAGCAGTGGCTTCTTCCTTGCTGAGCAGCCTTTCAGGTTATGTCAATATAGGTCTTGTTTTACTGTGGATATAGATACTTTTGTACCTGTTTCCTCCAGCATCTTCACAAGGTCCCTTGCTGTTTTTCTGGGATTGACTTGCACTTTTCACACCAAAGTACGTTCATCTCTAGGAGACAGAACGCCTCTTCTTCCTGAGCGATATGACGGCTGCATGGAAATTGCTCCCAAGGATGAACCAGACTTGTGGAGGTCTACGATTTTTTTTTCCTGAGGTCTTGGCTTATTTCTTTTGACTTTCCCATGATGTCAAGCAAAGAGGCACTGAGTTTGAAGGTAGGCCTTGAAATACATCCACAGGTACATCTCCAATTGACTCAAATGATGTCAATTAGCCTATCAGAAGCTTCTAAAGCCATGACATCCTTTTTTGGAATTTTCCAAGCTGTTTAAAAGGCACGGTCAACTTAGTGTATGTAAACTTCTGACCCACTGAAATTGTGATACAGTGAATTATGTGAAATAATCTGTCTTTAAACAATTGTTGGAAAAATTACTTGTGTCATGCACAAAGTAGATGTCCTAACCGACTTGCCAAAACTATAGTTTGTTAACAAGAAATGTGTGGAGTGGTTGAAAAAACGAGTTTTAATGACTCCAACCTAAGTGTATGTAAACATCCGACTTCAACTGTAAATATTCAGACTCACCATTGAGCTCAGGTGGATCCTGTTTCCATTGATCATCCTTGAGATGTTTCTACAACTTGATTGGAGTCCACCTGTGGTACATTCAATTGATTGGACGTGATTTGGAAAGGCACACCTGTATATATGAGGTCCCACATTTGACAGTGCATGTCAGAGCAAAAGCCAAGCCATGAGGTCGAGTGAATTGTCCGTAGAGCTCCATGAAAGGATTTTGTCGAGGCACAGAACTGCGGGAGGGTACCAAAACATTTTTGCAGCGTTGCAGGTCCCCAAGAACACAGTAGGACAATCAACAATTACAGAAATACAATTGTTCTCATTATCCAATTGTATTGCAACAATCTCAGGCGGGTGTTTATGGTCTGTATCTGTGCTCTCGAGCATATCATACCCAGTCCTCTGCTGAAATATCTTCCTGCATATCTTGTATCCACTGAAGTCTCTTACTATCAGAGTTGTCTTCATCAGTAGCTACCATTTTCCAATATAATGATGTAATTTGACCTCTCCCATAACACATATTAACAGAGAGCATTTCTAACGTGGTCAAAGTAGGATGTAGGGCAGATTGTTTTAGACTGGAAAAAATAAAGCTTCTCAATTGTAAGTATTTGAAGTAGTAGTTAAATCTTCCCTTTAGTTCTTCAAATGACATTAGCCCCTTTTTTTATTGTATAAGTCCATTACTTTAACAATACCTTTTCTTCGAAGTTCTTTAAACCCCAAGTCATTTTTACCAGGTATGAAATTGTCATTTCCCCAAATTGGTGTAAAACTGGATAATACAGGGGATTCACCCAGATATTGCTGTACTTCCTGCCATATAGTTGGTGTTTTTAACAAAGGGATTAGTAGTCTTCTTCTTTAGTTTCTTAAAGGGAGCAGAGTACAAATATCCATCCAAAGTGAAGCCTTTTGTTGTTTCTTGGAGAACCAAAACATTGCAGCCCAGTAATACCACTGTAGGTTTGGAAGTTGCATCCCCCCTCTGTCATGGGGCAAATAAAGAAGAGAAAGTCTAAGCCTTGGTTTTCTGTTGTTCCAGATAACATTTGAGAGTATCTTTCAGATCTTTGGGGAAAATAAAGGTGGTGGAGCCAGAGGAATTGATTGAAATAGATAAAGAAATTTGGGCAGAATATTCATCTTAATGATATTTATTCTACCAGTAATAGATATAGACAATGATGTTCTTCTGTTGATGGATTCTGTTACACTCGTTACCATGGGGACATAATTTGTTGAGCTCAAGGAGCTAATTTCTGGTGTGATTTTAATACCAAGATATGTGAAACCTTGTTCTGTATTCACAAATGGATGCTGTACAATTGGATTCAGTCTCTCATTTGTTTAGGGAAAGTTTTAAACTTTAAACCCAAAAAACTGACAAGTTATTAATTAAATTGGAGAGGAAAGAAAATTATTTAGATCTGTTAGGAATAAGAGGGTATCATCTGCATACAGGGCCACTCAATGTGCAAAATCTATTTTTATTCCTCTAATTGACGGGTGGGCCCTTACTGCAATGGCAAAGGGTTCTATAGCTAAAAGAAGGATGTCCGGCCAGTCCAGGACTCTTTCTCGTGCCCCAGAAAAGCTTAAAAGGTTGTGTAATCAAGTTGTTAGTGGCAACTTCTGCAGTGGGGTCAGTATATCATATCTTAATCCATTTTTACAGAAGTAGTTCCCAAACCCTAATTTCACATTTTGTTGGGGATTTATCAGGCATCAGAATAAGAGTGATTTAAAGCCCTCCTTAGAGAGGAGGAGAAGCAACCTTGCTGAAAGGATTCAACATACAGTGCATTGGGAAATTATTCAGACCCCTTGACTTTTTCCACATTTTGTTACGTTACATCCTTATTCTAAAATAGATTACATTGTTTGTTAACCTCATCAATCTACACACAATATCCCATAATGACAAAGCAAAAACAGGTTTGTAGAAATTTTACCAATTTGTAATTTTTTATTATTTTTCTTTATACGTAAATATCACATTTACATAAGTATTCAGACCCTATACTCAGTACTTTTCTTTAAGCACCTTTGGCAGCGAATACAGCCTCAAGTTTTCTTTGGTATGACGCTACAAGCTTGGCACACCTGTATTTGGGGAGTTTCTCCCATTCTTCTCTGCAGATCCTCTCAAGCTCTGTCAGATTGGATGGGGAGCGTCGGTGCACAGCTATTTTCTGGTCTCTCCAGAGATGTTAGATCGGATTAAAATCCGGGCTCTGGCTGGGCCACTCAAGGACGTTCAGAGACTTGTCCTGAAGCCACTCCTGTGTTGTCTTGGCTGTGTGCTTAGGGTTGTTGTCCTGTTGGAAGGTGAACCTTCGCCCCAGTCTGAGGTCCTGAGCGCTCTGGAGAAGGTTTTCATCAAGGATCTCTCTGTACTTTGCTCTGTTCATCTTTCCCTCGATCCTGACTAGTCTCCCAGTCCCTGCCGCTGAAAGACATCCCCACAGCATGATGCTTCCACCACCATGCTTCATCGTAGGGATGGTGCCAGGTTTCCTCCAGATGTGATGATTGGCATTCAGGCCAAGGAGTTCAATATTGGTTTCATCAGACCAGATAATCTTGCTTCTCATGGTCTGAGAGTCTTTAGGTGCCTTTTGGCAAATTCCAATTAGGCTGTCGTGCCTTTTACTGAGGTGTGGCTTCCGTCTAGCCACTAACATAAAGGCCTGATTGGTGGAGTGCTGCAGAGATGGTTGTCCTTCTGGAAGTTTCTCCTATCTCTACCGTGGAACTATGGAGCTCTGTCAGAGTGACCATCGGCTTGTTGTCACCAACGCCCTTCTCCCCCGATGGCTCACTTTAGCCAGGCGGCCAGCTCTAGGAAGAGTCTTGGTGGTGTGTGTGTGTGTATATATATATATATATATATATATATATATATATATATATATATATATATATATATATATATATATACACACACACTATGGTAGTGGGGGAATAGGATGTTCCGGGCAGGTACTCTTCAGAAAAAAGAAAGCGCCAAAACTGTGCAGTCAAGAAGATAACCTTTGTGTCTGTTTCTGTTTATTACTAGAGGTATGTAATAGCACGTTTATTTGATATTTCTGAGTTCATTTAGCATGTTATTGGTTTTGTGTAAAATTCACGAGGTAAAATGGCGGTGCCCTCTCGTTCTGCTTCAACGGACTTCAGTGAGGACAGTGCCGGTGCAGAGAGAAAATGTCACGGTCACACTACAGATTTGAAGCTGAATGTAATGATTAGCAGTTTTCTACATGTGTACTAATATTCAGACACATTCAGTAGTTTCTGTCTTTATCAATAAATGTTGCTATGGTGTGAACAGGAAATACAATTGGTTTTTGAGTGAAATAATACAGTGAAGACAACGTTATTCAGGTACATATTACATAGTACTGCCTAAAACAAGCTGTAACCTTGGACTAAATGGTTTTTGAGTCAATTGTGCATTTATGTGAATTTGGGAAACCACCTATAGGTTAAGTGCACTTTAGCAGCAGCACATTTTAGCAGACGCTCTTATCCAGAGCGACTTACAATTAGTGAGTGCATACATTTTTCATACTGGCCCCCCGTGGGAAACGAACCCACAACCCTTGCGTTGCAAGCGCCATGCTCTACCAACTGAGCATGGCGCTCAGTTGGTGTACCTGCACCTATGTCAGTCCAAGGCAAACACTGAATTAGATAATTGAACAACAAAAAATATAATCTATATTTTAGAGAATAAAGAAAGTGCCAGAACTGTCAAGACAAAAACTCTTTGTGTCCGTTTCTCTTTATTACTACAGGCCGACTAGAATTAAATCTGAGGCCGGTAACATCAACAGTGAGGACAAACCCAGCCTGCCTCTCTCCTTCCACACTGAGTCCAAACCTACAGTTACTGGGTCCTGATTGTGACAGTGGAGCCCAGTTTGCACTGCAGGATCCAGAGATGGCATCAGTGAAGCTGGAAGACTGCAGTCAAAAACTGGAGCTGAATGTCATCATTAAAGATGAAGAAGAGGAGGAGAAGATTGGGGAATCTGTTTCTCATGGTAAGAGCAGGTTCGATCTAACTAAGTTTGTGTTTATTCCAACGTCTCACTGTGCATGAAAAGTTGCAGTAGACCTGTTTTATGATGAACTGTTTGTATGAAAAGGTAGATGTTATTTCGTGCTACAGAGACTTGCATGGTTTGACACCAGTATTGCCAGCATGTGTTTTATTCACTGGGCTATCTGGAGTGATCAGAGAGTAGACTAAAGAAGTGAAGTAGACAAACTGCCAGTGTTTTAAAGTTCTATGAAATGAGTCTGTGTAGTTACTAACCCTTGTGATAGTGAGTGGAGGATGATATGGCTCATCATTTTAATGACTTTTGCCCCTTTTTAGCTTTTGACTCTTACCCACTTTTAGAATAGTTTTTTTTCCCCCTTTTGTATTGTACAGCCTACTGATATGAATACATATGTCACCTGGTACAGCCAGAATATTTTTAGTAGCCACGGTGCTTCTACACCTGCATTGCTTGCTCTTTCGTGATTTTAGGAAGGGTTTCTGTAAAGCACTTTGTGACTTTGCCGATGTAAAAAGGACTTCGTCAAATAAATGTATATGTACATTACCAGTCAAAAGTCTGGACACACCTACTCATTCCAGGGTTTTTCTTTATTTTTACTATTTTCTATGTTGTAGAATAATAGTGACGACATTTAAAACTATTCAATAACACATATGGAATCACGTAGTAACCAAAAAAAGTGTTAAACAAATCAAAATATATTTTAAGTAGCCACCCTTTGCCAGCTTTGCACACTCTTGGCATTCTGTCAACCAGCTTCATGAGGTAGTCACCTGGAATGCATTTCAATTAACAGGTGTGCCTTGTTAAAAGTTAATTTGTGGAATTTCTTTCTCAACATCAACTTTTCAGAGGAGACTGCGTGAATCAGGCCTTCATGGTCGAATTGCTGCAAAGAAACCACTACTGAAGGACACTGTTACGAACCCCGTGGCTCTAAACGTCTAGGGTGGATGGACATGAGACCCGTAACATAAATTATGCAAATTATAAGTGTGACCTGGAACAGTGAGAACCAAAAATGACACAACAACCATGAACTACCGTCAAACTTAAATGGTTTATTGCTAAACACGCGGTAAAGGTTTGGGAAAAAGGGCTGAGCAGGACCCAAGAAATGAAACAATAGTGTAAAACCCCCAAAAATTGATCTAGCCTGCCTGAAGAACCGCTAGGCTACTGCTACCATACAAAAATACAGTGGGTGGTCCGCTCAGGTCTAACTGGTGTTTATAGACAGATTTCTTCCTACGGGTAATGTACGCCCAAGGGCAACTAGCTTATACTCCCCTTTTCCCAAAAACACACAAAGCTACTAAACAGGGTAATCAGCAATTAAATAAGTACACAGGATACAACAGTATCCACACTCAGGTAAAGAAATATATTCTAATAAAGTTACCAATAGGGTAACCAACAACTTAGTGCGTACACAACACACAGGACACCACCGTGTCCATACTCACATATGGCAAAAAGTCTCTCTCTCTTGCAACACACACAAGTTTGGTTTTTATAAAATGGGATGTGTGATTGAACAAACGAGTAACAGGTGGTGCAATTCACAGGAATGTTCACTGATTGGTCCAATCATCAGACACCTCAACGACCACCAATCAGGAACATACAGGACACCTGTGATTAGGGCAGAAGGAGAGAAAAACACAGGACACAGGATACCTGTATCCGTAACACTCCCACCCTTAAAAGAGCAAACCACAATGGTTTGCGACACACGTACTATCACAACACCCAAAATTCAATAATCATCCTGCCGGGATAACAAAAAAATACCTAGATCATTACACACGAGACAAAGCATCTGCCAACACATTATCTAACCCCTTTTTGTGGCGGATCTCCAAATTATAATTTTGCACGACAAGTGCCCAACGCATAAGGCGTTGGTTCTGGTTGTACATCCGGTGGAGAAAAACTAAGGGGTTATGGTCAGTATACACTACCACTGGTAATGCACTGGAACCAACATAAACTTCAAAGTACTGCAGAGCTAACAACAAAGCTAGAGCTTCTTGTTCAATGGTGGAATAGTTTGTCTGACATTTGTTAAATTTCCGTGAAAAATAACAGACAGGATGGTCCACTCCACTCTGGTCTTGCTGCAGTAGAACAGCACCAGCACCTCTGGCACTTGCATCTACCTCCAGTTTAAACGGCCGCTCAAAATCTGGCGCAGCAAGAACAGGAGTACTACACAAGAGTGCTTTAGCAGTGTTGAAAGCAGTACAACAATCTTCAGACCATACAAATTTTCTCGCCGGACTGAGCAAATCCGTTAATGGAGCAACTACCGCAGAGAAATTTTTACAGAAACTACGGTAGTAGCCAACCATCCCTAAAAAACGGCGTAGCTCTCTTCTGGTGGTAGGTGCGGGAAATGCGTTTATAGCTGAGACCTTGGCATCTACAGGGCGCACCTGACCATGGCCGACCTGTTTACCAAGATAAGTAACAGTGGCTTTCCCAAACTCGCACTTTGCTAAGTTCAGGGTTAGAGAAGCGGTTGCTAGACGTTCACACACTACCCTTAGAGTGTTAACATGATCAGACCACTCAGTTGAATAAATGACCAGATCATCAAGGTAAGCACTACAATTAGGAACTCCAGCCAATACTGTGTTAACCAGGCGTTGGAAAGTGGCTGGTGCGTTCCGCATCCCAAATGCCATGACAGCATATTGTAGGAAGTGATCTGGGGTCACAAAGGCAGAGATGTCGGAGGCACGTGGGGTTAACGGCACCTGCCAGTAACCTTTTAGAAGATCTAGTTTGGTTACATAAGTAGCAGCACCAACAGTATCAATACAGTCATCCAGTCTGGGTAACGGGAACGAGTCGGGCACTGTGACAGCATTGACTTTCCGATAGTCCGTACATAATCTAGATGTCCCATCAGGTTTAGGAACCAGAATGCACGGAGAACTCCAAGGACTTGAACTTGGCATAGCCAGGTTATTCTCCAGCAAATAACCGACCTCACCCCTCATTATCTTTCTCTTAGCGACGTTGACACGATAAGGATGTTGCTTGATAGGTGCAGCGTTTCCAACATTAATGTCATGTTCTAACACATTTGTACATGTAGGAACATCATTAAAAAGACATGGAAAGCTGTGTAACAGTCTCACAATATCATCTGACTGTCTGTCCGTTAAATGAATCAGGCTTGACGGGAGAGACAACAGCATCTCTGAATTGGGCAATCTAGCACACTGCTGCTGAGTATTGCGCAACTCCAAACCATCTCCGTCCACATCATTAACATTACCTCCCACTACAGCCGTAGCAGCAACAGAGACAGCCGACTCGGCCAGTTTCTCTGGACTGTCTACCTGAGTGACGGGTCTGTTGTGGTATGTCTTCAACATGTTAACGTGGCACACACGAGATTGGCGTTTTCTATCAGGAGTCTGTATCACATAGTCAGTTTCAGTTAGTTTCTTTTCAATGACATAAGGACCAGAGAAACGTGCTGACAATGACGCTCCTGGCACAGGCAACAACACAAGAACTCGGTCACCTGGCTGCAGTGAACGAGAAACAGCCTGTGTGTCATAGTGTCGTTTCATCCGTTTCTGTGAGGAAGACAGCGCTTCCTTTGCTAGAGCACAGGCAGCATGTAGGCGCTCACGAAAGCGACTAACGTAGTCCAACACATTTTCTTTCACACACAACTCTTGTGACAAAAACTGATCCTTAAGGACTTTCATAGGTCCTCTCATGGTGTGTCCAAACACCAGTTCAGCTGGGCTGAACCCTAGGGATTCCTGTACTGTCTCACGGACAGCAAACAACACTAGAGGAACTCCCTCATCCCAATCTTTCTCAGATTCCAAGCAATATTTACGGAGCATAGACTTCAGGGTCTGATGCCAACGTTCAAGCGCACCCTGAGACTCTGGGTGATATGCGCTTGACACACGGTGTGTAACTGACAAGGATTTTAACACTTGTTTGAAAAGTTTAGAAAGGAAATTCGTACCCTGATCAGTTTGTATCACCTTAGGTAATCCAAAAGTTGAGAAGAATTTGATCAACGCTTTACTCACCACTGGAGCAGTAATCCTTCGCAGAGGAATGGCCTCTGGGTACCTGGTGGCCACACACATAATTGTCAACATAAACTGGTTACCAGATTTTGTTTTTGGTAATGGTCCAACACAATCAACCATCACATGTTCGAATGGTTCACCTATGGCCGGTATGGGACAAAGAGGCGCGGGGGAAATAACCTGGTTCGGTTTCCCAACTACTTGACAGGTGTGGCAAGTCTGACAGAACTGAGCCACATCTTGTTTTAAGCCAGGCCAAAAGAAATGTCGCAAAACTCGATCATAAGTCTTGGTGACTCCCAGATGTCCGGACCACTGGTGATCATGAGCGAGGGATAAAACATTTTGTCGAAAGGCTGTAGGAATCACTATTTGGTAAACAGCATTCCAATCTCCGCCAGCGTCAACATGGGATGTCCATTTACGCATGAGGAGATTACCATCAATGAAGTATGCCATGTTTTTCTTCTTTAGCTCGTCCTCTGAGACAACACTAGAAAAACATTTAGCCAGGCTAATGTCAACCTGTTGGTTAGCGATCAGCTGCTCACGAGTAACTGGTAACTGTATTGCCTCAGCAACAAGTTCCACATCCTTCTTCCTTTCTCTGGGCTGTTGGTCAGACTGCACCAGCTTACCAGAGGTAGCACCCGAACTATCCTCTGGGTCACACTCTCTGAATAGAATCGTGTCTGACAAATCTACCACTTCACCCACTTGTCGTGCTTGAGCACGTGTGACAGCACAAGCGGGGAACACATCTGGATAACCCTGTGCCAGCTCCTCGGAGAGAGACTGGTCACTTTTAACCAATACCTCCAATATGGGTATTACCTTTCCTCCGGCAATATCGTTGCCCATTATAAAGGTCACCCCTTTTACTGGCAACATCGGACGTACGCCAACTCTGAACAATCCACTGACTAACTCAGAGTGTACGTTCACAAAGTGCAATGGCACTGGGACGAAACCCATTTCAATTCCTTGTACTAACACACTGGAACCACAATATGTATTATTAGACAAGGGCAACACATCAGCTAGTATGAACGACTGCGCCGCACCAGTATCTCTGACGATTCTAATTGGACGCTGAGACGCTTCATCATCTGATATAGAAACAAACCCCTCAAAAATGAACGGTTCATAACTGTGATCTGGGACAGGGACTTTCAAACCACATTCACTATGAGGCTTCTGTCTTGATTCCGGCCTTACAACCGTACGAATCAGCCCAACACCCGTTGGCGGCCTGGCGTGCTGAGGCATCCCCGGTTTGCGTTTTAGCAGAAAGCAATCATTAACTATATGTCCCACCTTATGACAATAGAAACAGTGACGCACATCTTTTGGGCGTGCTGGATGTACTGCTGGTCGACTAGGATTAAAAGTTAGCAACTCCGCAGCCCGGCTCTCCGTACGAGCCGAAAACACGCTCTTATGCGTCAACACAAACTCGTCTGCCAATACAGACGCTTCCGACAGTGAGGATACTTTCTGTTCGTTCAGATAAACTACAATGCGTTCCGGTAAACAATTTTTAAACTCTTCTAACAAGATTAACTCCCGTAGAGAGTTAAAATCAGTTACCTTACTAGCACTGTGCCATTTGTCAAACAGATTTCCTTTGTCTCTAGCAAACTCCACATAAGTCTGAGTAGGATACTTTTTATGAGACCTAAATCTCTGTCGATATGCCTCAGGAACAAGCTCATAGGCACGAAGAACAGTAGCTTTGACCACCTCATAATTCAAACTGTCTTCAAGAGGTAGCGCTGCCAGAACCTCTTGGGCTTTACCTGTTAGCTTACACTGAAGTAATAGGCACCATACCTCGTCGGGCCATTTCAATGCTACCGCTATACGTTCAAAAACACTGAAATAGGAATCAACCTCTGACTCCCTGAACACAGGTACCAAGGTGATCTGCCTACTAATATCAAACGTAGCAGACGACACAGCTGGTGAGGATGGCTCACTAGCAGGCATAGTATTAGCAGAGACTAACCTCGCTGTTTCTGCCTCTAGTTCCATTTTACGCATCTCCAGTTCCATCTTACGCGTCTCCAGTTCTTGATCAAGCCTACGCGTCTCCAGTTCTTGATCAAGCCTACGCGTCTCCAGTTCCATCTTACGCGTCTCCTGTTCTATCTTACGCGTCTCCTGTTCTGCATCTAGCTCCATTTTACGCATCTCCAGCTTGTCTTGCCTGATTTGTGCCCGCTCTTCCGCCTCTATTTGGAGCCGTGTCGAGCGGACATCCATCCTGGCATCACTGTCAGTCAGTGGGGAGAGGGGGTCATAACGGGGCAATGTGGCTGGAGCCTTAGTCTCGTCCTCAGACACTGATGGGCTTACAGAAACATCAACCACATCCCCTACAGGAGCAGCAGACTCAGGCGGCGGTAACTCAAGCACTCGCTCGTTTAACAATATCGCTAGCACTACTTCCCTAACTTCTGCTTTCACTAAACCCCTCGGTATGGGTAAAGAAAAGTGGTCAGCCAAAGCCTGTAGATCCACTCTACGACAATTCTCAAAAATCTCCCACGTAGGGTTTTCCAAAAATGCTTCCAAATCAAAAGTAGCCATCCTACTAGCAACACGAGCCGTCGACTACTGAACACACAAAAAAAAACAGGTAGTTCAGCTGCCAAGCTCAACACTGAACCAGACACTTACTAATTTGCACGAGTAGCATGGGATATATCCCGGACGAACCCCCACTTTATGTTACGAACCCCGTGGCTCTAAACGTCTAGGGTGGATGGACATGAGACCCGTAACATAAATTATGCAAATTATAAGTGTGACCTGGAACAGTGAGAACCAAAAATGACACAACAACCATGAACTACCGTCAAACTTAAATGGTTTATTGCTAAACACGCGGTAAAGGTTTGGGAAAAAGGGCTGAGCAGGACCCAAGAAATGAAACAATAGTGTAAAACCCCCTAAACTGATCTAGCCTGCCTGAAGAACCGCTAGGCTACTGCTACCATACAAAAATACAGTGGGTGGTCCGCTCAGGTCTAACTGGTGTTTATAGACAGATTTCTTCCTACGGGTAATGTACGCCCAAGGGCAACTAGCTTATACTCCCCTTTTCCCAAAAACACACAAAGCTACTAAACAGGGTAATCAGCAATTAAATAAGTACACAGGATACAACAGTATCCACACTCAGGTAAAGAAATATATTCTAATAAAGTTACCAATAGGGTAACCAACAACTTAGTGCGTACACAACACACAGGACACCACCGTGTCCATACTCACATATGGCAAAAAGTCTCTCTCTCTTGCAACACACACAAGTTTGGTTTTTATAAAATGGGATGTGTGATTGAACAAACGAGTAACAGGTGGTGCAATTCACAGGAATGTTCACTGATTGGTCCAATCATCAGACACCTCAACGACCACCAATCAGGAACATACAGGACACCTGTGATTAGGGCAGAAGGAGAGAAAAACACAGGACACAGGATACCTGTATCCGTAACAGACACCAATAAGAAGAAGAGACTTGCTTGGGCAAAGAAACACGAGCAATGGATATTAGACCGGTGGTAATCTGTCTTTTTGTCTGATGAGTCCAAATTTCAGAATTTTGGTTCCATCAGCCTTGTCTTTGTGAGACGCAGAGTAGGTGAACGGATGATCTCCACATGTGTAGTTTCCACCATGAAGCATGGATGAGATGGTGTTATGGTGTGGGGGTGCTTTGCTGGTGACACTGTCTGTGATTTATTTAGAATTTAAGGCACACTTACCAGCATGGCTACCACAGCATTCGGCAGCGATATGCCATCCCATCTGGTTTGCACTTAGTGGGACTACCATTTGTTTTTCAACAGGACACTGACCCAACACACCTACAGGCTGTGTAAGGGCTATTTGACAAAGAAGGAGAGTGATGGAGTGCTGCATCAGATGACCTGGCCTCCACAATCACCCGACCTCAACCCAATTGAGATGATTTGGGATGAGTTGGACCGCAGAGTGAAGGAAAAGCAGCCAACAAGTGCTCAGCATGTGTGGGAACTCCTTCAAGACTGTTGGAAAAGCATTCTAGGTGAAGCTGGTTGATAGAATGCCAAGCGTGTGCAACGCTGTCAAGGCAAAGGGTGGCTACTTTGAAGAGTCTAAAATATAAAATATATTTTGATTTGTATAAAACTTTTTTTTTGGTTACTACATGGTTAAATTTGTGTTATTGAATAGTTTTGATGTCTTCACTAATAATCTAGGTAGAAAATAGTAAAAATAAATAAAACCCTTGAATGAGTAGGTGTCAGCTTTTGACTGGTGCTGTATATTACACCAACTGACTGGTTCTTCTGATGTTCACACAGGAGACCATGTTGCGACATTCTCTACATCCAGAGAGCAACAGCAGGAAGATCACAGAGCTAAGAGGTCTCACCACTGCCCACATTGTGAGGAGATTTTCCCAATTATATCACAGTTAAAAATACACCTAAAAATACACACTGGAGAGAAGCCTTACTCCTGCTCTGATTGTGTAAAATGCTTCACAACACCAGCTAAGCTAAAACGGCACCAGAGAACACACACAGGAGAGAAGCCTTACTCCTGCTCTGACTGTGGAAAGAGTTTCTCTCAACCGAGCCACCTAAAACAGCATGAACGTATACATACAGGAGAGAAGCCTTACTCCTGCTCTAATTGTGTAAAATGCTTCACAACATCAACTATGCTAAAGGTTCATCAAAGAACACACACAGGAGAGAAGCCTTACTTCTGCTCTGACTGTGGGGCGAGTTTCTCTCAACCTGTTAACTTAAAACAACATGAACGTATACACACAGGGGAGAAGCCTTACTCCTGCGCTGACTGTGCTGCGAGTTTCTCTCAACCTGGCAACTTAAAACAACATGAACGTATACACACAGGAGAGAAGCCTTACTGCTGCTCTGATTGTGGAAAATGTTTTAAAACATCAGTTGAGCTAAAAGGAGAACACACACAGGAGAAAACACTTACTTATAAACACATCAACGTATACATTAAGGAGAGAAGCCTCAACAGTTGTCTCAGACCAGTTTAAGAGTAAAGTCACTCATCACTTCATTCTCACCTCATAAAGGAAGTGGTAACAGTGCATTTGATAACATTAAGAAAGCGTAACACTCTATTGTAATCCTATTGTTTCTCACTGTGAGAGAACTGTGCAGAGGAAAGGGAGCGTTATAGAATGTTAGCATCTCTTTACTTTACTGATCAGTGTTCACCTGGTCAGTTTTGGTGTGTTTTGTTATCTTCTACTGTAAAGATATTGAGATGACCTTGGATTTGCCCTTAAGGTTGAATACACTCAGTAAGGTCTGATAGATGACTGGGTGGTACTGCTTTCCTCTGCATTTTTCTGTGGGAATGAGCTAGTTCGGACACTCATCGGTACAACACAAGACATGCAGCAAGATCTTTCTTCACAGTCCCCAGGTCCAGAACAGACGCTGGGAAACTCACAGTATTAAATAGAGCCATGACTACATGGAACTCTCTGCCAGGTAACTCAAGCTAGCAATAAGACAAGATTCAAAAAACATAAAATAACACCTTATGGCACAACAGGAACTTTTAGCTCAGCTGATGCTGATGCTGGCTTCCAGTTGAAGCTTGCATCTGTTACAAGACCATGGTGCTCGCCTACGGAGCTGTGAGGGGAACGGTACCTCCGTACCTTCAGGCTCTCATCAGTCCCTACACTCAAACGAGGGCATTGCGTTCATCCACCTCTGGCCTGCTGGCTCCCCTACCTCTGCGGAAGCACAGTTCCCACTCAGCCCAGTCAAAACTGTTCGCTGCTCTGGCATCCCAATGGTGGAACAAGCTCCCTCACGACGCCAGGACAGCGGAGTCACTCACCACCTTCCGGAGACACTTGAAACCCCACCTCTTTAAGGAACACCTGGGATAGGATAAAGTAATCCTTCTACCCCCCTTACCCCACCCCCCCCCAAAAAAAAATTTGTAAAGTGGTTATCACACTGGCTATAAGGTGAATGCACCAATTTGTAAGTCGCACTGGGTAAGAGTGTCTGCTAAATGACGTAAATGTGAAGCATTTTACACATCTCATATTTATATATTGTATTCTATAATATTCTACTGTATCTTAGTCCATGACGCTCTGTCATTGCTTGTCCATATACAGTGAGGGAAAAAAGTATTTGATCCCCTGCTGATTTTGTACGTTTGCCCACTGACAAAGAAATTATCAGTCTATAATTTTAATGGTAGGTTTTTTTGAACAGTGAGAGACAGAATAACAACAAAAAAATCCAGAAAAACTCATGTCAAAAATGTAATTAAATTGATTTGCATTTTAATTAGGGAAATACATATTTGACCCCCTCTCAATCAGAAAGATTTCTGGCTCCCAGGTGTCTTTTATACAGGTAACGAGCTGAGATTAGGAGCACTCCCTTTAAGAGTCCACAGAAGCAATCAATCAATCAGATTCCAAACTCTCCACCATGGCCAAGACCAAAGAGCTCTCCAAGGATGTCAGGGACAAGATTGTAGACCTACACAAGGCTGGAATGGGCTACAAGACCATCACCAAGCAGCTTGGTGAGAAGGTGACAACAGTTGGTGCGATTATTCGCAAATGGAAGAAACACAAAATAACTGTCAATCTCCCTCGGCCTGGGGCTCAATGCAAGATCTCACCTCATGGAGTTGCAATGATCATGAGAACGGTGAGGAATCAGCCCAGAACTACACGGGAGGAGCTTGTCAATGATCTCAAGGCAGCTGGGACCATAGTCACCAAAAAAACAATTGGTAACACACTACGCCGTGAAGGACTGAAATCCTGCAGCGCCCGCAAGGTCCCCCTGCTCAAGAAAGCACATATACAGGGCCGTCTGAAGTTTGCCAATGAACATCTGAATGAGTCAGAGGAGAACTGGGTGAAAGTTTTGTGGTCAGATGAGTCCAAAATTGAGCTCTTTGGCATCAACTCACCTCGCCGTGTTTGGAAGAGGAGGAATGCTACCTATGACCCCAAGAACATCATCCCCACCGTCAAACATGGAGGTGGAAACATTATGCTTTGGGGGTGTTTTTCTGCTAAGGGGACAGGACAACTTCACCGCATCAAAGGGACGATGGACGGGGCCATGTACTGTCAAATCTTGGGTGAGAACCTCCTTCCCTCAGCCAGGGCATTGAAAATGGGTCGTGGATGGGTATTCCAGCATGACAATGACCCAAAACACACGGCCAAGGCAACAAAGGAGTGGCTCAAGAAGAAGCACATTAAGGTCCTGGAGTGGCCTAGCCAGTCTCCAGACCTTAATCCCATAGAAATCTGTGGAGGGAGCTGAAGGTACGAGTTGCCAAACGTCAGCCTCGAAACCTTAATGACTTGGAGAAGATCTGCAAAGAGGAGTGGGACAAAATCCATCCTGAGATGTGTGCAAACCTGGTGGCCAAGTACAAGAAACGTCTGACCTCTGTGATTGCCAACAAGGGTTTTGCCACCAAGTACTAAGTCATGTTTTGCAGAGGGGTCAAATACTTATTTCCCTCATTAAAATGCAAATACATTTATAAGATTTTTGACATGCGTTTTTCTGGATTTTTTTGTTGTTATTCTGTCTCTCACTGTTCAAATAAACCTCCCATTAAATGTATAGACTGATCATGTCTTTGTCAGTGGGCAAACTAATAAAATCAGCAGGTGATCAAATACTTTTTTCCCTCACTGTATGTATCTATTTTCTTAAATTCCATGCCTTGCTTAGATTTGTGTGTATTGGGGTATATGTTGTGAAATTGTTAGATATTGTTAAGATATTACTGCACTGTCAGAGCTAGAAGCGCAAGCATTTCACTACACCTGCAATAACAACTGCTAAACACGTGTATGTGACAAATAAAATTTGATTTGATTTGAAGAGACAGATTTTTTCAAATGTATTTTATATTGTATTTTGCGTTGTATAATGCTTGTGATACGTGGTTGGAATACCACTGTGATATGTGGATGTCTCTCCTGGCTATCATAAGATGAATGCACTAGCTTTCTGGATGGGAGTATCTGCAACATGACTAAATTGTAAATGTAGTGCTTGATTATGTATTCTATATATTTTTTGTGTTTCCTGTTTGTACCCCAGGAAGAGTAGCCGCTGGGGATCCTAATAAAATACTACATTGTACTGAGTGAATCAGATAGAGATTATGTGATGATCAGTTTTCACCATTAGTCTTATTTTATTTTTTTACCATTCAATGTGTTTCTATGGGATGAAATAGTAAAGGCCAAATTCAATATTTTATCAAATCATTTTAAAATATATATTTTTATAACTAAAGGGGTCCTAAAATTCAAAATCAAAGGGAGCGTTATAGAATGTTAGCCTGTCTTTACTTTACTGATCAGTGTTCACCTTGTCAGTTTTGGTGTGTTTTGTTAGCTTCTACTGTAAAGATATTGCGATGACCTTGGATTTGCCCTTAGGGTTGAATATCCTCTTTGAGGCATCTCACAATGGAGTCTGATGGTTGACTGGGTGGTACTGATTCCTTCTGCAGTTTTCTGTGGGAATGAGCTGTTAGACACAACATACACTGTGTGTACAAACATTATGGACACCTGCTATTTCCATGACATTGACTGAACGCTATGATCCTTAATGATGTAGTTTTTGTGTATTTATTATAGATCCCCATTAGCTTTCAGCAAGAAACTGCAGTTGCAGTGGGCTATGGAGAATTTGAAAAGCATTGCCTGATTTGATGAGTTTCGTACTGATGGGAGGACTAGGGTATGAAAAAAAATAAACATGAGTACATGCATCCATGCTGTGTGTCAGTGTTTCAGGCTGGTGGTGATGGTGTGTTTTCATGGCACATATTGGTTCTCTTGATAAAAGTGCAGCAACTTTTGAATGCCACAGGATATCTAAACATCATTGCCAATCAGGTGCATCCCTTCATGGCAGCAGTGTATCCATCTGCAAATGAATGAGGAAAATGTGGAATTGGAATTTGGGTTACTTTGTGAATTGACTGTAATTGAAATGGAATTGACCCTGACATTTGCTAACCCTTGTGATAGTGAGTGGGGGATGATATTGCTAATCATTTTCAAATGGAAGTTGGTTTTTAAGTTTCTGTTCTATATTAAGAAAGATAAGTCAAACATATTTAACACCTTTTTTGGGCACTAAGTACTTCAATATTTACTTCCACAAATGTTTTAAACTGGTACCTGCTACCTTCAGACACTTGTAGGCGTCCTAGAGCGAAACAACAGACATGAACTTGTTGGTGAGTCTCACCTTTAGATGTGTAGGCCAAACTTCTCGGACGCTACAGACAGAAGTCTCCTGGTCTGACAAACAACACTGTAGTTCTTCCACCGCAGATGAGGAAGGCCGACATCACCGGATGTGGTGGATTGAGACGCAGCCCATGCAAAAAATACATCTCTAGCTTAAACAGACAGATTTTGATGGGGATTGTTATAATGCTAATTTGATTTCCACAGGTGTGCTCTAGGGTTTTTTAAAGCACATCAACGTATACATAAAGAAGAGATGCCGGTAACACTTCCTTTTATGGGGTCCTTTATTACAGTGTAATTACATGTGTAACTACACTGTAAACAAGTATTGTAGTTAACTGTAACGACACATAGTTACAATGTAATAACATGTACCTGGTAGTAATTGTGGTCTGTGATTCCGATTTATTAACAACTGTGAGAAAGGTTGGGATCCCTTGTCGATGCTCTGGGTGTCTGAGATATTATAGCCTATGATCAATAGGCTCTAATTAATATTTGCCAGCAATATAGTCCCCTGCATCCCACTGCTAGCTAGCCTCTGAAGCTAAGCAGGGATGGTCCTGGTCGGTCCCTGGATGGGAGACCAGATGCTGCTGGAAGTGGTGTTGAAGGGCCAGCAGGAGGCACTCTTTCCTCTGGTTGATTGGGGACATTGCCCTGTGTGCCGTCTTTCAGATGGGACGTGAAACGGGTGCCCTGACTGTCTGCGGTCACTAAAGATCCCATGCTACTTATCGTAAGAGTAGGGGTGTTAACCCCAGTGTCCTGGCTGAATTCCCAATCTGGCCCTCATACCATCATGGCCACCTAATCATCCCTAGCTTCCAATCGGCTCATTCATCCCCCATCCTCTCCACTGTAACTATTTCCCAGGTTGTTGCTGTAAATGAGAATGTGTTCTCAGTCAACTTACCTGGTAAAATAAAAAATATTTTACTTAAACATGAATGTGCACTGTTCAAAATATATCTCCAGTCAATGTTGTTGCTAGCACTTGCCTCCAAAATAAAGCATCCCATCTGGGTTAACTTGGTTGAGTTTACGAAAACAGATCTAATACAAGTGTCTATGTATGCGGATGACTCAACACTATACATGTCAGCTACTACAGCGACTGAAATGACTGCAACACTTAACAAAGAGTTGCAGTTAGCTTTAGAGTGGGTGGAAAGGAATAAGTTAGTCCTAAATATTTCTAAAACTAGAAGCATTGTAATTGGGACAAATCATTCACTAAACCTCAACTAAATCTTGTAATAAATAATGTGGAAATTGAGCAAGTTGAGGTGACTAAACTGCTTGGAGTAACCCTGGATTTTAAACTTTCATGGTCAAAAAATATTGATACAACAGAAGCTAAGATTGGGAAAAATATGTCCATACTAAAGCGCTGCTCTACCTTCTTAACAGCACTATCAACAAGGCAGGTCCTACAGGCCCTAGTTTTGTCACACCTGGACTACTGTACAGTCGTGTGGTCAGGTGACACAAAAAAGGACTTAAGAAAATTGCAATTGGCTCAGAACAGGGCAGCACGGCTGGCCCTTGGATGTAAACAGAGAGCTAATATTAATAATATGCATCTCTCATGGCTCAAAGTGGAGATGTTGATATGTTGGGTGCACCGAGCTGTCTGTTTGAGCTACTGGCGCACAGCTCGGTCACCCATGCATACCTTACAAGACATGCCACCAGAGGTCTCTTCACAGTCCCCAAGTCCAGAACAGACAATGAGAGGTGCACAGTACTACATAGAGCCATGACTACATGGAACTCTATTCCACATCAAGTAACTGATGCAAGTAGTACAATTAGATTTAAAAAACAGATTTAAAAAAACACCTTATCGAACAGCGGGGACTGTGAAGCAACACAAATATAGGCGCAGACACATGCACACACACACACGATAACATACGCACTATACACACAAGTACACATGGATTTTTGTACTGTAGATATGTGGTAGTGGTGGAGTAGGGGCCTGAGGGCACACAGTGTGTTGTGAAATCTGTGAATGTTTTGTAATGTTTTTTAAATGGTATGAACTGCCTTAATTTTGCTGGATCCCAGGAAGTGTAGCTGCTGCCTAAAGGGGATCCATAATAAATACAAATCCAAGTCCCAGATGAAGAATAAGACACTATTTCAAAGCATAGTACATGTAATGTTAGCCAAGTACAATGTAATTACTAGTTGTTACACAGGATTTAGTTAGTTAAAATGAAGTGTATCTTTAGGAGTACTTGTAATTAATGTGTACAGTACATTACCCACCCTGACAACCTGGCCCTCAATTTAAAGCTTGTGGGAGAATGAATACACTAGTACACCACTGATAGAAGAATTTGACTAATTATTACACTCCAATTCTTTGTGAAATGTGTTAGAATAATAAAACTACAATCTGATAATGTGTTTAGCTTAGTTAGAAGTAAAACGAGGGCTTTGGCTTATTTTTATATCTATGCAAGCAGAATGCAACTGTGAAACCAATAACAGAAAAAAGGATGTGAAACTAGACACTGAGAAACATGTCCCCACCGTATGTGCCTGTATAAGTATTTGTGTCTTCTGAAACCAGGTGTGAAATAGATACAGGAAGAAACAATAGGTTGCTGTGCAAGCTAACAGAGACATGTAACAGTTGCCTAAATATGGGCTAGGAGCTTTCTCATTGGCCCACTTAGGGGCGTAGTAGAGGTATAAAAACATTGTGCATTGGATGATTTTCAGAGCTCTCAATGAATAAAGAATGACCATTGCAGTAAGGGGTCTGTTTAATTTATTTAAACTAGAGATTTATACCTCTGGGAATTATTCAAAGATTTAAGAAGTGTTTGACTTCAACCATTGAGATAACAAAATTCTCGTGACAACCACAGAGTATCTGTATAGGAAAATCATTCAGAGCAAACTGCTGCCAATCACAGTGTAGGGCGCAACATTTTGCGGGTGAGGAGAGCTCGTTAGAGGATAGAGGATGCTTGCATTGAAGAGCTGGGCATCGTGTTATGACCTGCATTATCTGAATTAGGCCCACAGAATTATACATACGGAGGAGCGGCTTCTATGGAGGAACTTTGAATGTCTTTGAACTTCAGAGTTGGTTTAACGTTGGAACAGAGCAGATGTTAGCTAGCTAGCTAACAACCTTGTTTGTGCAGTGCAGCACTAGAATTAAAAACAGGTCTTACCTTTATGTCGTTAATAAATCCAATGTGAAACGTGGTGACTATAGTATCCTTAACTAGCATTGAAAAAGTTCATCCATTCTTCTCAAATTAAAAATATCTCCCTAATTTCTGAATCATGCTTGTAACGTTGTCAGTAGGATACAGTAACCTATGCTTCAGAGGGGAGGAGCAGGTAGTTTCCACACGCACACCCACTGGCAAGGATTTCCATTCCAGCTGGCAGGCAGAAACTGGAATATGTTTCTAGAGTGAGCTTTCCCAGCTAACAAAATTACGTTCCAGGATGTCACCAAAGTTATTTTAGTCCCTACATAAGTCATGATAACGTTATTGTGAAACGTTCCTTCTACGTAGCTGTGGTGTCCGCTTATGTCCCAAGTCTTTTCAGGACGTATAAATGTGGGGAATTTTAAACCGTTAAATATATGTATTTTTAAGTCAACCTCATAATGTTGCTAAACGTCAGAAAGTACGTTGAGAGCCCCATAAAATGCAGTTTCTGGTAACCACTGGGAACGTAACTTTCGTACGTAACAGTGTGATGGGGACAAGGACATTCCGGCTGGCCAAACCCTCCCCTAACCCGGACAATTGTGCATCACCTCATGGGTCTCCCGGTCGTGGCTGGCTGCGACACAGACAGGTATCGAACCAGCATCTGTAGCAACGCAGCTGCGATGCAGTGTCTTAGACCACTGCGCCACTCGGGAGGACCCTTAAGACACGTCATTTAATCTACCCTGAACATATACACAGTATCCTGTCGGTAGGTGTCCACTGACGAAATATGCAAAATGCCAGAAAATAATTTATTTTTTTACATAGACTGTATCACAATAGATTCGTAAACAAAATCACAGCAATAAGCTCACAAAATAACAAGTCAGTAAAAACATGAACACTGCACTCCAATCAAGAACTGTAAAACTGCTTAAAGCTAAAAGTGAATAACTATGTTATGTTTATTCAGGTGCTGCTGCTCCATCCTCATCCACAGTTTCTTCCTCGACCCGCTCCTGGAAGTCAAAATAACACAAACTGGTCATTATTTTCCATAAACAAATGATCAAAATGCCGGTTTAACGTCGACTCCCTACTACATTCCTTTTTTACTAGCACAATCATTTAGCTATATTGACCGACTGGATTAAAGTGAAGTAAAAAGGCCATTATCCTCTATGGCCTCCATAACTTGGTTCAGAGCAGTCCTGAACTCTGTACGGATCATCTCCAGTTTCACCATTATCCTCTATGGCCTCCATAACTTGGTTCAGAGCAGTCCTGAACTCTGTACGGATCATCTCCAGTTTCACCATTATCCTCTATGGCCTCCATAACTTGGTTCAGAGCAGTCCTGAACTCTGTACGGATCATCTCCAGTTCCACCATTATCCTCTATGGCCTCCATAACTTGGTTCAGAGCAGTCCTGAACTCTGCTTCTCTGTCTGCTTATCTGTCAGGCCGTCTGCTTCTCTGTCGGCTTATCTGTCAGGCCGTCTGCTTCTCTGTCGGCTTATCTGTCAGGCCGTCTGCTTCTCTTGTCGGCTTATCGGTCAGGCCGTCTGCTTCTCTGTCCTTTACGGGTCAGGCCGTCTGCTTCTCTTGTCGGCTTATCGGTCAGGCCGTCTGCTTCTCTGTCGGCTTATCGGAACTACAGAGTTGGTTTAACGTTGGAACAGAGCTAATGTTAGCTAGCTAGCTAACAACCTTGTTTGTAAAGTGCAGTGCAGCACTATAATTAAAAAGAGGTCGTAGCTTTTTGTCGTTAATAAATCCAATGTGAAACGTGGTGACTATAGTATCCTTAACTAGCATTGAAAAAGTTCATCCATTCTTCTCAAATTAAACATATCTCCCTAATTTCTGAATCATGCTTGTAACGTTGTCAGTAGGATACAGTAACCTATGCTTCAGAGGGGAGGAGCAGGTAGTTTCCAAATGCACACCCACTGGCAAAGATTTCCATTACAGCTGGCAGGCAGAAACTGGAATACGTTTCTAGAGTGAGCTTTGTTGCGATTTTTGTGGGACTGGAGAAAAATACCCGGAAAGGAAAATAAGGTTATTACCTGGATTACATGCTTTTAAAATAACTGTGCTGTTCCTAAAAAGTATAGAACACTTTTTCCGGTTCTTTCCCTGAACCGGTTCCAATCCTAGAGAAATTATGTGGAAGAAGGTCATGCTTAGGCTAATAAACTATAAAGGGAAATAAATTGCTACAGTTTACACTTTTTTTTTGTAATTGAATGAAATGTTGTAATCTGATCTCGGAATGCACGGACCGTTAATAGTGGGGGAACAGGAAGTTCCGGGCAGGCGGCACCATTCTTCACAATAAAGAAAGCGCCAGAACTGTGCAGTCAAGAAGATAACCTTTGTGTCCGTTTCTATTTATTACTAGAGGTATGTAATAGCACGTTTAAACTTTCTAATGTCGAAATAACATGTCATACCATGCTAGGTAACAAATCCGTTAAGGTATAATCACGTTTGTTAAAGGTTTGATGTGTTATTTTTGTGTCAAACCGAGTGAGTGAAAGAACGTGATAAAAACTATTTTACAAGTCACATAGCTAGAGATGTTGGGTTTGTCTGAGTGAATCTACATAATTTTCTCATGTTAGTTTAATAAATATTCAATTTATTTAAGATTTCTGAGTTCGTTTAGCATATTATTGGTTTTGTGTAATATTCACATGCTGGGAAAATGGCGGCGCCCTCTCGGTCAGCGTCAACGGACTTCAGTGCAGCAGAGAGACAATTTCAGGGTTGCACTACTGTTTTGAAGCTGAATGTAATAATTATAAGTTTTCTATTAATAATATAATATGCCATTTAGCAGACGCTTTTATCCAAAGCGACTTACAGTCATGTGCACATACACTTTTACATATGGGTGGTCCCGGGGATCGAACCCAACCCTGGCGTTACAAGCGCCATGCTCTCCCAATTGAGCTACAGAGGACCACATGTGTACTAATATTCAGACACATTCAGTTGTTTCTGTATTTATCGATAAATGTTACTATGGTGTGAATGGAAAATACAATTGGTTTTTGATTGAAATAATACAGTGACTACAAGGTTATTCAGGAAAATAGTACATAGTGCTGCCTAAAACAAACAGTGACCGTGTACTAAATGGCTTTTTTCATTTATGCATTTACTGTACCAGTCAAAAGTTTGGACACACCAACTCATTCAAGGGTTTTTCTTAAATTTTACTATTTTCTACATTGTAGAATAATAGTGAAGACATTTAAACTATGAAATAACACATATGGAGTCATGTAGTAACCATAAAGGTGTTAAACAAATCAAATATATTTTAGATTCCTCAAAGTAGCCACCCTTTGGCTTGATGACAGCTTTGTAGAATCTTTGTAATCAACAATGTAGAAAATAGTACAAATAAAGAAAAATCCTGGAAAGAGTAGGTGTTCTAAAACTTTTCACTGGTACTGTATGTGCATTTGGGAAGAATCTGCTATATGTTAAGTACCGGCACCTCAAATATACAGTGGGGGAAAAAAGTATTTAGTCAGCCACCAATTGTGCAAGTTCTCCAACTTAAAAAGATGAGAGGCCTTTAATTTTCATCATAGGTACACATCAACTATGACAGACAAAATTAGGAGAAAAAAAATCCAGAAAATCACATTGTATGATTTTTTTATGAATTTATTTGCAAATTATGGTGGAAAATAAGTATTTGGTCACCTACAAACAAGCAAGATTTCTGGCTCTCACAGACCTGTAACTTCTTCTTTAAGAGGCTCCTCTGTCCTCCACCTGTTTGAACTTGTTATCAGTATAAAAGACACCTGTCCACAACCTCAAACAGTCACACTCCAAACTCCACTATGGCCAAGACCAAAGAGCTGTCAAAGGACACCAGAAACAAAATTGTAGACCTGCACCAGGCTGGGAAGACTGAATCTGCAATAGGTAAGCAGCTTGGTTTGAAGAAATCAACTGTGGGAGCAATTATTAGGAAATGGAAGACATACAAGACCACTGATAATCTCCCTCGATCTGGGGCTCCACGCAAGATCTCACCCCGTGGGGTCAAAATGATCACAAGAACCACACAGGGGGACCTAGTGAATGACCTGTAGAGAGCTGGGACCAAAGTAACAAAGCCTACCATCAGTAACACACTACGCCGCCAGGGTCTCAAATCCTGCAGTGCAAGACGTGTCCCCCTGCTTAAGCTAGTACATGTCCAGGCCCATCTGAAGTTTACTAGAGTGCATTTGGATGATCCAGAAGAGGATTGGGAGAATGTCATATGGTCAGATGAAACCAAAATAGAACTTTTTGGTAAAAACTCAACTCGTCGTGTTTGGAGGACAAAGAATGCTGAGTTGCATCCAAAGAACACCATACCTACTGTGAAGCATGGGGGTGGAAACATCATGCTTTGGGGCTGTTTTTCTGCAAAGGGACCAGGACGACTGATCCGTGTAAAGGAAAGAATGAATGGGGCCATGTATCGTGAGATTTTGAGTGAAAACCTCCTTCCATCAGCAAGGGCATTGAAAATGAAACGTGGCTGGGTCTTTCAGCATGACAATGATCCCAAACACACCGCCCGGGCAACAAAGGAGTGGCTTCGTAAGAAGCATTTCAAGGTCCTGGAGTGGCCTAGCCAGTCTCCAGATCTCAACCCCATAGAAAATTTTGGAGGGAGTTGAAAGTCCGTGTTGCCCAGCAACAGCCCCAAAACATCACTGCTCTAGAGGAGATCTGCATGGAGGAATGGGCCAAAATACCAGCAACAGTGTGTGAAAACCTTGTGAAGACTTACAGAAAATGTTTGACCTGTGTCATTGCCAACAAAGGGTATATAACAAAGTATTGAGAAACTTTTGTTATTGACCAAATACTTATTTTCCACCATAATTTGCAAATAAATTCATTACAAATCCTACAATGTGATTTTCTGGGATTTTTTTTCTCATTTTGTCTGTCATAGTTGACGTGTACCTATGATGGAAATTACAGGCCTCTCTCATCTTTTTAAGTGGGAGAACTTGCACAATTGGTGGCTGACTAAAAGCTTGAGCTCCTGTTCCTCTTATAGAATGTTAGCTCAACAGTAGTGTGGAGCTCCTGCACCTAAATATAAACAGTACCGGCACCCAAAATGAGTACCGGCACCTATTTCAGTCCAAGTCAAGCACTGAATTAGATGATTTAACAAGAAGAAATATAATATATTTTTAGAGAATAAAGAAAGTGCCAGAACTGTCAAGACAATAACTTTTTGTGTCTGTTTCTCATTGTTACTACAGGACGACTAGAATTAAATCTGAGGCCGGTAACATCAATAGTGAGGACAAACCCAGCCTGCCTCTCTCCTTCCACACTGAGTCCAAACCTACAGTCTGGGTGCTGATTGTGACAGTGGAGCCCAGTTTTTACTGCAGGATCCAGAGATGGCATCAGTGAAGCTGGAAGACTGCAGTCAAACACTGGAGCTGAATGTCAACATTAAAGATGAAGAAGAGGAGGAGAAGATTGGGAAATCTGTTTCTCATGGTAAGAGCAGGTTCTATCTAACTAAGTTTGTGTTATTCATTCCAACTTCCCACTGTGCATGAAAAGTTGCAGTATAACTGTTTCATGATGAACTGTTTCAATGAGAAGGTAGATATTATTTCATGCTACTGACACTTACAAGGTTTGACACCAGTATTGCCAGCATTTGTTTTATTCGCTGGGCTATCTGGAGTGATCAGAGAGTAGACTAAAGAAGTGAAGTAGACAAACTGCCAATGTTTTAAAGTTCTATTAAATGAGTCTGTGTAGTTACTAACCCTTGTGATAGTGAGTGGAGGATGATATGGCTTCTACATCTGCATTGCTTGCTCTTGGGGTTTTAGGCTGGGTTTCTATAAAGCACTTTGTGACAACTTCTGATGTAAAAAGGGCTTCATAAAATACATTTGATTGACATGTATATCACACCAACTGATTGGTTCTTCTGATGTTGTTCACACAGGAGACCATGTTGAGACATTCTCTACATCCAGAGAACAACAGCAGGAAGATCACAGAGCTAAGAGGTCTCACCACTGCCCACATTGTGAGGCGAGTTTCTCAATTCTATCAAAGTTAAAAATACACCTACAAATACACACAGGAGAGAATCTGAATTCCTGTACTGACTGTGGGAAGAATTTCACAACATCAAAGGCTCTGACAGTTCATCAGAGAGTGCACATAGGAGAGAAGCCTTACCTCTGCTCTGACTGTGGGGCAAGTTTCTCTCAACCTGGCAACTTAAAAACACATGAACGTATACATACAGGAGAGAAGCCTTATTCCTGCTCAGACTGTGTAAAATGCTTCATAACATCAACGGAGCTAAAACGTCATCAGAGAACACACACAGGAGAGAAGCCTTACTCCTGCTCTGACTGTGGGAAGAATTTCTCTCGACGGGAAAGCTTAACATTGCACCAAAGAATGCACACAGGAGAGAAGCCTTACTCCTGCTCTGACTGTGGGGCAAGTTTTGCTCAACTGTGCAAATTAAAAATACACAAACGTATACATACAGGAGTGAAGCCTTACTCCTGCTCTAACTGTGGGAAGAATTTCTCTCGACAGGAAAGCTTAACATTGCACCAAAGGATGCACACAGGAGAGAAGCCTTACTCCTGCTCTGACTGTGGGGCAAGTTTTGCTCAACTGTGCAAATTAAAAATACACAAACGTATACATACAGGAGAGAAGCCTTACTCCTGCTCTGACTGTGTAAAATGCTTCACAACATCAACTGACCTAAAACTTCATCAGAGAACACACACAGGAGAGAAGCCTTACTCCTGCTCTGACTGTGGGGTAAGTTTCTCTCAACTGTGCAGCTTAAAAACACATGAACGTATACATACAGGAGAGAAGCCTTACTCCTGCTCTGACTGTGGGAAGAATTTCTCTCGACAGGAAAGCTTAAAATTGCACCAAAGGATACACACAGGAGAAAAGCCTTACTCCTGCTCTGACTGTGGGGCAAGTTTCTCTCAACTGTGCAGCTTAAAAACACATGAACGTATACATACAGGAGAGAAACCTTACTCCTGCTCTGACTGCGGGAAGAATTTCTCTCGACAGGAAAGCTTAAAATTGCACCAAAGGATACACACAGGAGAGAAGCCTTATTCCTGCTCTGGCTGTGGGAAGAGTTTCTCTCGACTGGCCTACTTAAAACAACATGAACGTATACATACAGGAGAGAAGCCTTTACTCCTGCTCTGACTGTGGGAAGAGTTTCTCTCGACTGGCCTACTTAAAACAACATGAACGTATACATACAGGAGAGAAGCCTTACTCATGCTCTGACTGTGGGAAGAGTTTCTCTCGACTGGCCTACTTAAAACAACATGAACATGTACATACAGGAGAAAAGCCTTACTCCTGCTCTGACTGTGGGAAGAGTTTCTCTCAACTGGGGAACTTAAAACAACATGAATGTGTACATACAGGAGAGAAGCCAACCTACGCAGATATTTTTCAGAGGCAGGGACTGGGAGACTAATCAGGATCGAGGGAATAATGAACGGAGCAAAGTACAGAGAGATCCTTGATAAAAACTTGCTCCAGAGCGCTCAGGACTTCAGACTGGGGTGAAGGTTCATCTGGCCCAGCCAGAGCCCAGACTTGAACCCGATTGAACATCTTTGGAGAGACTAGAAAATATCTGTGCAGCGACGCTCCCCATCCAACCTGACAGAGCTTGAGAGGATCTGCAGAGAAGAATGGATGAAACTCCCCAAATACAGGTGTGCCAAGCTTGTAGCGTCATACCCAAGAAGACTCGATGCTGTAATCGCTGCCAAAGGTGCTTCAACAAAGTACTGAGTAAAGGGTCTGAATACTTATGTAAATTTGATATTTCTGTTTTTTATAAATAAATTAGGAAAAACTTCTAAAAACCTGTATTTTGCTTTGACATTATGGGGTATTGTGTGTAGAGTGATGAGGGGTAAAACGATTTAATCCGTTTTAGAATATGGCTGTAACGTAATAAAATGTGGAAAAAGTCAAGGTGTCTGAATACTTTCAGAAGGCACGGTATATAGCCAAGCTATCATTGACTAGGTATTGGCACCCCATGTACAGTTGTGGTCAAACGTTTTGAGAAGTATTGGTCTTCAAAGTTTGCTGCTTCAGTGTTTTTAAATATTTTTGTTAGATGTTACTATGGTATACTGAAGTATAATGACAAGCATTCCATAAGTGTCAAAGGCTTTTATTGACAATTACATTAAGTTTATGCTGAGAGTCAATATTTGCAGTGTTTTTCAAGACCTCTGCAATCCGCCCTGGCATGCTGTCAATTAACTTATGGGCCACATCCTGACTGATGCAGCCTATTCTTGCATAATCAATGCTTGGAGTTTGTCCAAATTTGTGGGTTTTTGTTTGTCCACCCGCCTCTTGAGGATTGACCACAAGTTCTCAATGGGATTAAGGTCTGGGGAGTTTCCTGGCCATGGACCCAAAATGTCGATGTTTTTTTCTCAGAGCCACTTAGTTATCACTTTTGCCTTATGGCAAGGTGCTCCATCATGCTGGAAAAGGCATTGTTCGTCACCAAACTGTTCTTGGATGGTTGGGAGAAGTTGCTCTCGGAATGTGTTGGTACCGTTTTTAATTCATAGCTGTGTTCTTAGGCAAAATTGTGAGTGAGCCCACTCCCTTGGCTGAGAAGCAACCCCACACATGCATGGTCGAATCCAGGCTCTGTCGCAGCCGGCCGCGACCGGGAGGCCCATGGGGCGGCGCACAATTGGCCCAGCGTCGTCCAGGGTAGGGGAGGGAATGGCCGGCAGGGATGTAGCTCAGTTGATAGAGCATGGCGTTTGCAACGCCAGGGTTGTGGGTTCGATTCCCGACTGTAAGTCGCTCTGGATAAGAGCGTCTGCTAAAATGACTAAAAAAAAAAAAAAAAAAAAAAAATGGTCTCAGGATGCTTTACTGTTGGCATGACACAGGACTGATGGTAGCGCTCACCTTGTCTTCTCCGGACAAGCTTCTTTCCGGATGCCCCAAACAATCGGAAAGGGTTTTCATCAGAGAATATGACTTTACCCCAGTCCTCAGCAGTCCAATCCCTGTACCTTTTGCAGAATATCAGTCTGTCCCTGATGTTTTTCCTGGAGAGAAGTGGCTTCCTGCTGCCCTTCTTGACACCAGGCCATCCTCCAAAGGTCTTCGCCTCACTGTGCGTGCAGATGCACTCACACCTGCCTGCTGCCATTCCTGAGCAAGCTCTGCACTGGTGGTGCCCCGATCCCGCATCTGAATCAACTTTAGGAGACGGTCCTGGCGCTTGCTGGACTTTCTTGGGCGCCCTGTAGCCTTCTTCACAACAATTGAACCTCTCTCCTTGAAGTTCTTGATGATCCGATAAATGGTTGATTTAGGTGCAATCTTACTACCAGCAATATCCTTGCCTGTGAAGCCCTTTTTGTGCAAAGCAATGATGACGGCATGTGTTTCCTTGCAGGTAACCATGGTTAACAGAGGAAGAACAATGATTTCAAGCACCACCCTCCTTTTAAAGCTTCCAGCCTGTTATTCTAACTCAATCAGCATGACAGAGTGATATCCAGCCTTGTCCTCGTCAACACTCTCACCTGTGTTAACAAGAGAATCACTGACATGATGGCAGCTGGTCCTTTTGTGGCAGGGCTGAAATACAGTGGAAATGTTTTTGGGGGATTAAGTTCATTTTCATGGCAAAGAGGGACTTTGCAATTAATTGCAATTCATCTGATCACTCTTCATAACATTCTGGAGTATATGCAAATTGCCATCATCAAAACTGAGGCAGCAGACTTTGTGAAAATGTATATTTGTGTCATTCTTAACTTTTGACCACGACTGTATATAGCCAAGCTATCATTGACTAGGTATTGGCACCCCATGTATATAGCCAAGCTACCATTGCTCATCGTGTATTAATTCCTTGTGCTACAATCTTTTTCCTATTATTATAATTGTTGTATTGTGTTCTCCATTGTTGGTCAACATTTTACTGTTAGTCTACACCTGTTGTTTACCAAACATGTGACAATTAAAATGAAATGACTACGTGTTTAGTGAATTGTCTTCTAAAACTATACTGAAAAAATATGTAAACTTGACATATAAAGTGTTGGTCCCATGTTTCATGAGCTGAAATAAAAGATCCCAGAAAGTTTCCATATGCACAAAAAGCTTATTTCTCTCAAATTTGGTGCACAAATTTGTTTCATATCTGCAACTGAGCATTTCTCCTTTGCCAAGATAATCAATCCACCTGACAGGTGTGGCATATCAAGAAGCTGATTAAACAGCATGATCATTACACAGGTGCACCTTGTGCTGGGTACAATAAAAGGCCTCTCTGAAATGTGCAGTTTTGTCACAACACAATGCCACAGATGTCTACATTTTGAGGGAGTGCGCAATTGACATGCTGACAGCAGGAATGTTCACCAGAGCTGTTGCCAGAGAATTTAATGTACATTTCTCTACCGAGAATTTGGCAGAACGTCCAACTGGCTTCACAGCCACAGACCACGTGTAACCGTGCAAGCCCAGGACCTCCACATCTGGCATCTTAACCTGCAGGATCATCTGAGACCAGCCACCCGGACAGCTGATGAAACTGAGGAGTATTTCTATCTGTAATAAAGCCCTTTAATGTGGAAAAATCATTCTTATTGGCTGATGGGTGGGCCCCTGTCATGTGAAATCCATAGATTAGGGCCTAATGAATGTATTTCAATTGACTGATTTCCTTATATGAACTGTACCCTTGTAAAATTGTTGAATGTTGTGTTTATATTTGTGTTCAGTTAGTTAAAATCTTACCAAAAAAGTGATGATGAATATGTTTGGAAAACTGCATTGATCTGCCAATGAAAAATAACATTAGTACATGAATTTGTACTGGTAAACCTCCTCTTTTGTATTCAGTTCTTCCATATTAGATCTGACTGTATGAATGGTTCTTATGGTTGTATTCAGTTCTTCCATATTAGATCTGACAGTATGAATGGTTCTTATGGGCTGAGTGCCTGGAGTGACTACAGTCATACCAAGTTCTTTGACCCTGTGATCTCACCAGGACAGAACCACATGTCTCTATCACACTCCAGCCCAGAAGGTGGCAGTGATGCACATTTGACGTTGGTCTGAACACCACCAATAAACACCATAGCAGAAGAATGCATGCTTAGCAACAACCAAGGGGCCATGCAGCTTTCCACTGTTCCAAAGACTGTCTATTATATGGAACAGATTGGCATGTGACCACTCTAACAATGTAGACACGAATCTGTGTTGGTCAAACTCTTCTCTTCTCTATCATTAAATACAACAAAACGATGTTTTAAGTGAAATATTTAGTGTTTGTCTGAAGCTGGAAGAAATACCTGAAATGAGCATCACAAAGATACATTTGACCTATGCACTAACAAGCTTTTTCAATATACGCAGCTTTGTCACCAGCTGCAGTACTGTAGCTTTATTCATCTACTGTACTTCAATCAATTGACTTGCAATGGATTTGTGCCACAAATACTAAAAGGTTAGCATTAATATAAGATGAACAATAAATGACCAGAACTATATTGAGCGACAGACTGTTGAAATGCCCAGTTGATTATGTAAACAGTTTTGTAGAACTCTGGCATTGATGGTCCATCAGAGGGTGAGGCAAAAGCCTCACAGCGTTTAAGTTTTCGCTTACAAGACCTATAATTTGCTCAGTTCCCAAAAAAACTATTTTATATAAATAAATCCTGCTTCACTTTGGAAAGTAGAAGGAAGATTGTTCAAGCAACGCTTCTCCCAGTGCTTGATTATGGTGATGTAATCTACAGTCATACAGCAGCCTCTGTTTTAAAACCTTTAGCACTGTGTTTTATCACTGGGGAAAATTTTCATATAAAAGTTAAATAAAACAAATGCTATATAAATACAAAATATGGCTTTTGAACACGGCACCCAAATATACATTTTTGACTAGAAACATTGTAACTGAGCCAATTTCTCTTCTATATTATTTATCTAGTCAAAACATGTCACTACACCTCTACACATCACCATTGGGACAATCCAATTTGCTAGTCCCCATTATTTTCTATAATGCATATGAATAGATGTTTTCAGTATAAAGGACTTAACAATTAAATAAAACAACAAATATATATATATATATATATATTTTAAAGTGTTTTAAAATGACCCACTTACTATTGGGGAGTGGAACCAGTTGATTATGTAAATAGTATTGTGAACTCTGGTATTGATAGTCCATTTGAGGGTGATTCATTGATATGAATATTCAGAATGAAAGAGCTGAGAATTCATGTGATGGCCCACATCTAACACAATATTTCCTGTTGTGTTAGTAAGCACCACAGCATTTTAGGCAGCAATTGTTCAAATCTGTCCAGAGTTTACAGATTAACAGTCAGTACAAACCCAGCCTTCCTCTCTC
The DNA here is from genome assembly GCF_964263955.1 of Coregonus lavaretus. NCBI lineage: Eukaryota > Metazoa > Chordata > Actinopteri > Salmoniformes > Salmonidae > Coregonus > Coregonus lavaretus. The sequence continues at coordinate 28,193 of NW_028165209.1, read as the reverse complement.
CTTCCACACTGAGTCCAAACCTACAGTCACTGGGTCCTGATTGTGACAGTGGAGCCCAGTTTGCACTGCAGGATCCAGAGATGGCATCAGTGAAGCTGGAAGACTGCAGTCAAACACTGGAGCTGAATGTCAACATTAAAGATGAAGAAGAGGAGGAGAAGATTGGGAAATCTGTTTCTCATGGTAAGAGCAGGTTCTTTAGTGATCATATACAGTGGTGAAAAAAGTATTTAGTCAGCCACCATATGTGCAAGTTCTCCCACTTAAAAAGATGAGAGAGGCCTGTAATTTTTATCATAGGTACACGTCAACTATGACAGACAAAATGAGGAAAAAAAATCCTGAAAATCACATTGCAGGATTTTTAATGAATTTATTTGCAAATTATTATTATTATTATTATTATTATTATTATTATTATTATTATTATATAACTTAATTACCTACTTTGTTTCTTTTTCTCTCCATCTCTCCTCCAACCTACCATCTTTACGACCCTACTCTACTCCCTTTCTGCACCCTAGAAAATGTAATTGATATGATTGTGATGCGTTGTTGTCTCACCTAGCTATCTGAAGATGAATGCACTATTGTAAGTCACTCTGGATAAGAGTGTCTGCTGAATTAGTCAAATTTAAAAATGTGAATTGATATGGAATTGACCCCAACCCTGATGGTTACTAACCCTTGTGATAGTGAGTGGAGGATGATATGGCTCGTAACACTTTAGAATAGTTTTATTCCCCTGTATTGTACAGCATACTTATATTAAGTCATTTGTTACCCAGTACAGCCAGAAGAGGACTGGCCACTGCTCAGAGCCTGGTTCCTCTCTAGGTTTCTTCCTAGGTTCCTTCCTTCTAGGGAGTTTTTCCTAGCCACTGTGCTTCTGCATTGCTTGCTCTTTGGGGTTTTAGTCTCGGTACCTGCACCCTCAGCGGAGTCAACAAACACCGGAAGCATCCGTGTTTCAGGGAAAAGGCAGAGAGGAAGGCGAAGCCTGAAATCCGGAAGCTTCTGGTTTCTGTGGACCTGGTTTAGGCGTTTCTTTTACGCCTGATACGTTAGGTTAGGGTATCTGTAAAGCACTCTGTAACAACGGCTGATGTAAAATGGGCTTTATAAAATCAATGTGATTGATGTAAATCACACCAACTGACTGGTTCTTCTGATGTTGTTCACACAGGAGACCATGTTGAGACATTCTTTACATCCAGAGAACAACAGCAGGAAGATCACAGAGCTAAGAGGTCTCACCACTGCCCACATTGTGAGGAGATTTTCCCAATTCTATCAAAGCTAAAAAATACACCTAAAAATCCACCCAGGAGAGAATCTATTTCCCTGCTTTGATTGTGGGAAGATCTGTAAAATATCAAGGGATCTGGTACTCCTGCTCTGACTGTTGGAAGAGTTTATCTCAACATGGCCACATAAATGTGAGAATCCTCATCAGTTGTCTGACTAGCTAAGATTAAAATCATTCCATCACTTAATTCTCAAGAAATCGTAGCACACTCTATTGTAATCCTATTGTTTCTCACTGTGAGAGAACTGTGCAGAGGAAAGGGAACGTTATAGAACGGTAGCCTCTCTTTACTTTATTGATCAGTGTTCACCTGGTCAGTTTTGGTGTGTTTTGTTAGCTTCTATTGTAAAGATATTGAGATTACCTTGGATTTGCCCTTAGGGTTGAATATCCTCTGTGAGGCTGGTTGACTGGGTGGTACTGATTTCCTCTGCAGTTTTCTATGGGAATGAGCTAGTAGACACAACATGTATCAGACAGAGATGGTGTGATGAGCAGTTTTCACCATTAGTTTGGGTGGATACTTTTTGTTTATTAAATTGTATTTTAAAACTAGATGAGTTATTTTAGCCATTAAGGCTTAATTCAAGCCTGTGTAATTTATCTGCCAATGAAAAATAGTATGTATATGAATTTGTACTAGTCAAGCTCTTCTCTTTTGTGTAATGACTTACCAAAAAACTATGTTTCAAGTGACATATTTACTGTTGTTCTGAAGCTGAACAAGACAGGAAGTTTAAATGAGCATCACAAAGCTAAATCTGACCTATTCACTAACATGTTTTGTCAGCATAAGCAGCTGTGAGACATGCTAGAGTACTGTAACATTATTGATCTACTGAATCATTGTAGTTGTTGGGGGTTATCTTTACAGTAAATATAATGGTGGTGGATAAGCCTTCAATGCAAGCTGCAGGGGTTGCCTTTCAACAAGATGATCCTGACATTTTAAAGGTTAAAAAGGTGGACTTTGTAGCCTTTATCGCAATGGTGATTAACGCACTGCCAAGGTGGAGAAAAGATCTAGGAAGATATAAATCATTGTGGTTGCGGCAGAACGGTTCCTGGGGCTGAAAGATTTATTGGCAAAAGAGTTACATGGAATATTGTCAAAAGCCGTACCACCATCTCAGGTCCTAGAGACTGAGAAGGGAGATATGGAGATTTAAAGGAAGGAAGAAATGGGAGTTTTGTTTGTTTTGGCAATGAACTATTTTTATCAGGGTGGAGTAAGTTAGTATCACTATTAAGTATGGATGTATTTTTTATTTAATTTATTTTGTGGTTTCAACCCGTCCAGTTGGTGGCGGCAATACAACTTTTGGATGTAGTCTGCCATAAAAACCCACAGAAGAAGAAGTCGTTGTTGCATTGTGGTAGTTGGGGAACAGGAACTTCCGTGTAGGCGCGCACCATTCTTCAGAATAAAGAAAACGACGGGGCTGTGATTTCCGTTTCTCTTTATTACTACAGGTATGTAATAGCACTTTTACACTGTCTAATATCGAAATAACATGTTAGATAACAAATCAGTCAAGGTGTTATCACGTTTGGGAAAGGTTTTGTGTAATGTTTGTGTCAATCCGAGTGATTGAAGAACGTGATAAAAAATATTTTATAAGCACATGGCGCGGGATCCATTACACGTTTTTATTTGTGAGGCTTTCCAGGTTCGTATATAGGTCAGTGCGTTTCGCCTGGGTATGTTCAGTACAAAAACGTTTTGGAAAGTTGCAGATATAAATACCCTGAATAGAACTGACATGATTAATTAGAATCAGAGGCATGTTTGTTCTACATAATACATTTGTATCTGATCGTGGCCAACGTCTCCGTCCTCCTGCTGGACTCAGCCCTGGTACCCGCTTGTCCCTACGTATGTGAAGCTAGTCACAAATTCAGTGTTGCCAACTCCTCAGTAAGGAAAAAACACCCTAAATATGTTTAGAACTACAAATTAACTTTCTAATGTCGATTCTAGTTTTTTTTTAATGTCACAATTCCAACCCTCCTCCTTTATCCGGGACCAGCAAAAGTGACCCAAAAGAGACACTACTTACATTTACATCTCGCCCTGAATGTAAGCCAGGGCGGGATCAGCCAGCAGCGGCTTCCCGAATGCACGATTCATTTGCAGTCTGGACGCGGAGGGGTGAACATCTCCTGCGATGACTGTGCCGCCTGTGTGTGCTTTGGGACGGGGGGAAGCTTAAGAACGATATGTGCTTTAATGTCAGAGTCTCCAATAACACCAGAAAAAGTCGCTAGATTTGTCGCTAGTCGCTTAAAAATTAATGTCGCTAGAGGGGTCTGAATACTCGCTAAATATAGCGACAGTCACTAAATTGGCAACACTTGCTATAATAACGATTAGCCACAATAGTGGAATTTGCGGTTCGCGCTCAAAATAAAAGTCCCTAATTGAAAGTGATGCAAACTGATATAAAATTGTGGAATCATGTCAAATTTGGACTAGATAACGCTAAACATGGTTGGAATGTTGTTACTTAATTTAAAATGAATTACAAAAAATGATTATTTTTTAAAATCAAACAGAAAAAAACTGTTGAAATCCCACTGTGGAGGTATTAGACTGCATAATTGCTTTGGGCGCATTCATATATGCACTAATGAAACGGGTTGGATTGTGCTCCCATGGAACGGGTGACACCCACAGAAAACAATTCTCAAGAGTTCAAATCAAATCAAATGTTATTGGCCACATGCGCCGAATACAACAGGTGCAGACATTACAGTGAAATGCTTACTTACAGCCCTTAACCAACAGTGCATTTATTTTTTATAAAAAAGTAAAATAAAACAACAAAAAAGTGTTGAGAAAAAAAGAGCAGAAGTAAAATAACAGTAGGGAGGCTATATATACAGGTGGGTACCGGTGCAGAGTCAATGTGCGGGGGCACCGGCTAGTTGAGGTAGTTGAAGTAATATGTACATGTGGGTAGAGTTAAAGTGACTATGCATAAATAATTAATAGAGTAGCAGCAGCATAAAAAGATGGGGTGGGGGGGCAGTGCAAATAGTCCGGGTAGCCATGATTAGCTGTTCAGGAGTCTTATGGCTTGGTGGTAGAAGCTGTTGAGAAGTCTTTTGGACCTAGACTTGGCACTCCGGTACCACTTGCTGTGCGGTAGCAGAGAGAACAGTCTATGACTAGGGTGGCTGGAGTCTTTGACAATTTTGAGCGCCTTCCTCTGACACCGCCTGGTATAGAGGTCCTGGATGGCAGGAAGCTTGGCCCCAGTGATGTACTGGGCCGTACGCACTACCCTCTGTAGTGCCTTGCGGTCGGAGGCCAAGCAGTTGCCATACCAGGCGGTGATGCAACCAGTCAGGATGCTCTCGATGGTGCAGCTGTAGAATTTTTTGAGGATCTGCGGACCCATGCCAAATCTTTTCAGTCTCCTGAGGGGAAATAGGCTTTGTCGTGCCCTTATACAAATGTTAGCGTCTTCACTCTATTGCAGGACTCTGAAACCACTGTTGTCCGGGAGTTTAACCATGTCAGCTAAATTGTCATGATAATCAGTGATTTCAAGTTTGTCTGTACATTTGACGAGATGATCATAGCAAAAAAATTAATACTTCTGCATTTCCCGCTGTGCAAATGCATTGATTCTCATTGTAAAGAGGCTCAGGATAACTCCTAATAAAGATGGGTAGCTGATAGGCCTTTTCAGAGCTTAAATAGCCAAAATGATTAGTCACAGGGCTCCTGAGTGGCGCAGCGGTCTAAGACACTACAGAGCCTGGTTTGATTCCAGGCTGTATCATTATCCGGCTGTGATTGGAGTCCCAATCAATTGGCCCAGCTTCGTCCGGGGTAGGCCGTCATTGTAAATAAGAATTTGTTCTTAACTGACTTGGCATTAGACCAGACCAAATCTGAACCAATCACTCAGACATCATTAGGCAGGTTTCCATTGACCCAGCTGCATTCGACAAACGCAATGTTGCTAAAATAATCTTTGCGATGTGTAATGGAGACAGCAGATATAGGAGAAATGTTCTAAAGCTCGAAAACATTTTTAATCGTTGGACGGGTGGATTTTTCTTTTGTCAAAGTTTCTTTATTCTGACAAGTGAGGAGTAAAACAGTGTTTTTTAAATAATTGATTGCCAAATCATTTTGACGGTACAGGCTGAGTCATTACGTCCAGTTGTTTTTATCGACACAGGATAGTTAAATGGAAACACACCTTAGATGGCAATTGTCGTATCTATTTTCTATGCAAACTTTTTCTTAATGTCGAGAAACAAAGCACTGGACAAGTTATTGGAAACATAGCTACTGTTTCACAAGATTGGAAAGTACAGTACAGGAAAGAGAAGTTTAGTTCACTACAGTACAGAGTATAGTACAGTATAACGTACTGTATTGTATTCTACTTTACTCTAATGTACTCTGTTATGGCTGCTCTATATGGACTAAAAATCATACAGCTGTATCTTGAGTTTTTTTAACTTATGGGCGATTCACGATATATATCTCGATTTTGTTTTTCTCTAAGTAAGCTTGTACAATTAAAGGTAAAATACACTGCATTTCAAACAGTCAGCTATAATCTAATGAATTCAGGGCTTGTGAAGTTATACCTAGGCTAAATATAAGCCATCCACAACCAATAAGACCCACTAATTATTGTATTATTTTATAAAAATAGTTTAACCTGCTTTTTTTTGTTGGCAATAATCACTGATCTGGCTTTCAAGTCTGTCTATGAAAATGAAATGTCTTGTTACAAATTGACTAACTTATTGTAGCAGGTATTAGGCTATAGAAAATTAACACAGGTCTCATCAACAATCTCTCAAGCCCACATGCTAGTGATTAGCCAGCTGATCTTTATATTTCAAGTTTAGCCAACTTGGATCTGTTTGCTAACAAGGTTGAACAGTTGAGTTGTTATGAACACACCATTCTGTCTGTCTCCAACTGTTTGAAAAGCATGTTAGCCTGTCCACTTTGTTCAGATGTTGAAATCAAGTGGCCTACCTTATTTCTCAGAATGAGAACGAGTTGCCAATTCCTTACAGTGGATTCAGAAAGTATTCAGACCCCTTTCCTTTTTCCATATATTCAGACACATTGTTGTTTCTATCTTTATCTATAATTGTTACTATGGTGTGAACGGGAAATACAATTGGTTTTTGATTGAAATAATACAGTGAAGACGAGGTTATTAAGGAAAATATTACATAGTGCTGCCTAAAACAAACTGCAACCTTGTACTAAATGGCTTTTGAGTCATTTATGAGAATTTCTGAAATCTACTATAGGTTAAGTGCACTTACATGGTTTAATTCAAAGTGTGCAATTTGTGTCTAATGTGAAATTAATAAATGGTTTGTTGTCAATGCTTAGCTACCTGATCTAATATATTTTTAGAGAATAAAGAAAGTGCCAGAAATGTCAAGACTAACTTTTGTGTCCGTTTCTCTATATTACTACTGGACGACTCAGATTAAGTCTGAGGCCGGTAACATCAACAGTGAGGACAAACCCAGCCTGCCTCTCTCCTTCCACACTGAGTCCAAACCGACAGTTACTGGGTCCTGATTGTGACAGTGGAGCCCAGTTTACTGCAGGATCCAGAGATGGCATCAGTGAAGCTGGAAGACTGCAGTCAAACACTGGAGCTGAATGTCAACATTAAAGATGAAGAAGAGGAGGAGAAGATTGGGAAATCTGTTTCTCATGGTAAGAGCAGGTTCTATCTAACTAGTTCTCTTTTTTTTGTCAAGCAGTGGCAAATATACAGCACCTACTCATTCAAGGGTTTTTCTTATTTTTTTACTATTTTCTGCATTGTAGAATAATAGTGAAGACATCTAAACTATGAAATAACACATATGGAATCATGTAATAACCAAAAATTGTTAAACAAACCAAAATATATTTTTTATTTTAGATTCTTCAAAGTAGCCACCCTTTGCCTTGATGACAGATTTGCACACTCTTGGCGTTCTCTCAACCAGCTTCACCTGGAATGCTTTTCCAATAGTCTTGAAGAAGTTCACACACATGCTGAACACTTGTTGGCTGCTTTTCCTTCACTCTGCGGTCCAACTCATCCCAAACCATCTCAATTGTGTTGAGGTCGGTTGATTGTGGAGGCCAGGTCATCTAATGCAGCACTCCATCACTCCTTCATGGTCAAATAGCCCTTACACAGCCTGGAGGTGTGTTGGGTCATTGTCCTGTTGAAAAACAAATTATAATCCCACTAAGCGCAAACCAGATGGGATGGCGTATCGCTGCAGAATGCTGTGGTAGCCATGCTGGTTAAGTGTGCCTTTAATTCTAAATAAATCACCAGCAAAGCACCATCACACTTCCTCCTCCATGCTTCACGGTGGGAACCACACATGTAGAGATCATCCGTTCACCTACTCTGCATCTCACAAAGACACTGCGGTTTAAACTAAAAATCTCAAATTTGTACACATCAGACCAAAGGACAGATTTCCATTGCACGTGTTTTTTGGCCCAAGCAAGTCTCTTCTTCATGTTGGTGTACTTTAGTAGTGGTTTCTTGCAGCAATTCGACCATGAAGGCCTGATTCACGCAGTCTCCTCTGAACAGTTGATGTTGAGATGTGTCTGTTACTTGAACAATGTGAAGCATTTATTTGGGCTGCAATTTCTGAGGCTGGTAACTCTAATGAACTTATCGTCTGCAGCAGAGGTAACTCTGGGTCTTCCTTTCCAGTGGCGGTCTTCATGAGAGCCAGTTTCATCATAGCGCTTTATGGTTTTTGCGACTGCACTTGAAGAATCTTAAAGTAATGATGGACTGTTGTTTCTCTTTGCTTATTTGAGCTGTTCTTGCAATAATATGGACTTGGTCTTTTACCAAATAGGCCTATCTTTTGGATACCACCCCTACCTTGTCACTACACAACTGATTGGCTCAAACGCATTAAGACATTCCACGAATTAACTTTTAACAAGGCACACCTGTTGATTGAATTGCCAAGAGTGTGCAAAGGTTGCCTACTTTGAAGAATCTCACATAAAATATATTTTGATTAGTTTAACAATTTTTTGGTTACTACATGATTCCATATGTGTTATTTCATATTATTATCCTATGTAGAAAATAGTAAAAATAAAGAAAACCCCTGGAATTAGTAGGTGTTCTAAACCTTTGACTAGTACTGTATGTGAATTTGGGAAAATCTACTATAGGTTAAGTACCGGCACCTCAAATATCTAGTGCTTGAGCTCCTGTTCCTCTTATAGAATGTTAGCTCAACAGTATTGTGGAGCTCCTGCACCTAAATATAAACAGTACCGGCACCCAAAACGGGATTGTGGGTTATCATCATTAGGACCATAAACATTAACCAGATTAATATGCTCATTCAAAAGAGTTCCCTGTATCTAAATGTATCTACCAACTGTATCAGTTATAATAGTATCCACTTGAAATGGAACAGACTAGTGAATTAAAACCATAACACCATGAGAATGAGAGGAGAAACAGGATGCTATTACTTGCCCTTGTCATCTCCTGCATACTTTAAGTAGCTCATCCTTCAACAAGTGAGTTTCTTGTAGGAACACAATAGATGAATGAAGTTGTTTAAGCCTAGTAATAACCTGTTTTAAGCTTGGATAGTTTACAAACTCCACAGACATTCCACAAAGTAAATGTAAATGTTTCATTTGATGTCATTTAACCAAAGATGTAAACATGGAATAAGCTATAGCATAAAGGCATATCTAAAATATGTTTAGGAACCACAAGGACCACATTCATATGTTGTAGTGAGGAAAATATGTAAAGATCTGTTGAAACAAACATAAATATTTCCTAACATTAAAACACTGAACCCCATTCCACTGTCTCCCTAACCGAGACACCCAACGCTTCCTCTCCCACCTCCCCCTAATCGTAGAGTGTAGCCTGGTGGACGACTGATCCATTAAAGGGAGCAGTCTAACCTAAGCGACGCTAAACAAAACAAAGTATCTCCTGCCTTCTCTCTTTCATTACTTCTCACGAACAAAACAAAAGGCATATCTTGCAAGATGTTATGTGAAATATCACAACAAAAGGCCTATCTAGCAAGATGACATGTGAAATATCACGTAGTATTTCTTTGAAAAGTAGCAAAGAATAGTTCCACCTAAAACAGTAACGCTAGTTAGTGAAGCCTGAGACTAACGTTACAGTATGGACCGTCCAAAATAGTGGTAGATGATCCACAACACAGGGTCTGTTGCTAGTAGCTACCAAGTAACAATGTGGCCCATACGTATAGTGTTAATGTAGTATACCATGATACGTTTATAAACCAAAAAAAGTATCAAAGATCAGAAATGAACAGCCTACGTGAGAAAAAGAGATATAATTGAATATGTGCTACGTTATCCAAAGGCCCTTTGCATATGATGTTAGGCTTGCACCTGAGTGTCAATCATTTTAGTCCAAGGATATGATTGAAAGGCCTCCATCATTCTTAATTGGAAGAAGTGTGGAACCACCAATACTTTTTCTAGAGCTGGCTGCCCGGACAAACTAAGCAATCGGGGGAGAAGGGCCTTGGTCAGGGAGGTCACCAAGAAGCCAGTGGTCACTCTGACAGAGCTCCAGATTTCTGTGGCGATAGGAGAACCTTCCAGAAGGACAACCATCTCTGCAACACTCCACCAATCAGGCCTTTATGGTAGAGTGACCAGACGGAAGCCACTCTTCATGAAAAGGCACATGACTGCCCGCTGGGAGTTTGGCAAAAGACACCTAAAGGACTCTCAGACCATGAGAAACAAGATTATCTGGTCTTATGAAGCCAAGATTGAACTCTTTGGCCTGAATGCCAAGCTTCATGTCTGGAGGAATCCTGGCACCATCCCAACGGAGAAGCTTGTTGGGCAGCATCATGCTGTGGTGGTGTTTTTCAGTGGCAGGGACTGGGAGACTAGTCAGGATTGAGGGAAAGATGAACGGAGCAAAGTACAGAGAGACCTGAAAATAGCTGTGCGGCGACACTACCCATCTAACCTGACAAGCTTGAGAGGATCTGCAGAGAAACTCCTCAAATACAGGTATGCCAAGCTTGTAGAGTCATACCCAAGAAGACTTGAGGCTGTAATCACTGCCAAAGGTGCTTCAACAAAGTACTGAGTAAAGTCTGAATACAGCTTTTTTATTATAGTTATTTTTGCAAAAATGGTGTCATAAAATGTAGCGGTCAATCAGGGAAATGGTTCCAATCATTTTTCCTTTTTATTCATTTTAGAAACACTTAGAATAATGGCTGTGTTTCGTGTAGACTTACCCTGGCGTGACTTTTAGCAATATTCGGCTCTATTTCCTCTCAGATTATAAAACTCTAATGATCATCAAAGTAGACATCATGCAAAACAACAACACTGCAAGCTCCTGCACGTCATCTCTAGCTGTAACCTTTGATAACAGGTATTGTGTCAATTTAAAACTAACTGTGGTGGCAGGTGCAGTGATGACCGCTGAGAAGGAGCTGAGTGTAGAGGGAAGCAGTGTGTTGAGGGAGGTTATCGTCTAGTGTAAAAAGAGGGATACGTCCTCCAGTAGCTCAGAGATGGAACCTGGCGAGAGTGAGGATGAATTACCTGCGGTGAGGAACTCCGAGTTCAGGCCTCGTTCCAAGGACGATAAGGATGATTCTGGCCCAGTGGGAGTGAGATTTGTAGAGAGAATGGATCCATATGTGGTGTCAGGTTAGGTGGAGAAGAGGTTGGGGACTGTTGAGTTGGTGAAGGTAACTGAGTGGACTCGTGATGATTTATTGTTTCTCCTCTGTCCAGAGGGAGCGGGCGCTCCGGATTACGTGAGTAATGACAGGAATTGTGACTTGAATTACTCTCCGGAACAGGGTGGCATTGAAAGGAGTGATAACAGGGATAGGTTTAAGTGTTGAGGATGAGCAGTTGAAATGGAAGATTCCAGGTGTCTGTGACGCCCTCCGTTTCGTGAGACGTAGATCTGGTGTAGAGCGTGGGGAAACAGAGAATAAATCTGTCATGCTGGATTTTGATAGATAGTCTCTGCCAGATAAGGTCAAGGTAGGAAGTGTCAGTTATCCCGTGAGCGATTTTGTTCCGTAAATACTACAGTGTTTTAGGGGTGAAGTTTATGTGCCTGTTGCAGCAGTGTGTAGGCGTGAGATGCCTAGATGTAACAAGTGTGCAGGAGGGCATGAGATGAAGAAATGTGTGGTATCGGTGGAGAAAGTTCTGTGTGTTAGTTGTGGAGGTGCTAACGGGCTGGAGATCTGAGGTGTCAGGTGAGAGAAAGGCAGATTGAGGTTGCCAGGGTTACAGTAGTACAGAAAGTGTTGTATACCGAAGCAGTGAAGAGAGTGGTAGAGGAAGATGGGTACAGGGTGAGGGATCTTGAGAGGATTCCTGTGAGTAGGCAGAGACCGAGAGAGTGATGGGAAGAATATGTGCTTCAGTAAGGTGGGATTTTTAGCATTTATAGCAATGGTTGTCAATTGTACTGCAGAAATGGATCTCACAAATTACCAAAATGACAGGCTACTTTGACACTGAGAATCTGAGATCAATAAAAACGACCTTGTCTTAAATCCATCAATAGCCGAGGCCCCTAAGTGTGCAGAGAAACACATTGTATAATATGAGGAGGAAGATACAGTCCTAAAAAAGCTTTCCAGTTTCACTGACTCACCCAATGATGTGCAGCTCACTCACCGGTCAAAAGCTTATCTCTCTCTTGCTTTACTTTTTTAAACAATGCTGTTCGCTCAATAGGCCTATTTGGAAGTTGATAACTTGGTAACATACAGACATTAGTATTTTATTTTCAGCAGGATCCATTTGCTTTACAACCTGTGTTTTCCAGCGATTGTATTAGAAATATTTGCGAAAGGCCTGTTTTGGCTGCATGCTGTTAACTGACAGATTTGCCACACGTTAGGCATGCCTTGTGATTTGGCTACACACATTCCACAGCTAGGCTATTTTTTAAAATTAGCTATGGCTACTCTGTGGTGAAGTTCTAGGCTTACTCCTGGTGTAGTATTGGGAATTATTTAATTTCTTTCTGAACAGACTGCAGAGTGCTGCAGCACCTCCAGCACACTTCCCACAGCTATTATTCTATTAGGAGATAAATGATGAAGTGCAATGCTGGAGAGAAGAGAGTTGCCGGCTTATGTCTATAACAGCACAGAGAGGGAGAGAGATCATACAAAGTGAATGTCATTTCATTTCTGTGAGAGATACAGGTGTGCTTCTCTCTCTCACCACAGCAATGGCCTCGCCTTGGTCTAGGCTACAATGTTGTGCAAACCATAAACCCGGGACGGCCCAACATTAACCAATTCTTAGAATATCATGCACGTTTTCACATTACGTTTTTTTTAGGGGGCATGACAATTACAGAGGAATCTAAATGTAATTACTCTGATTGCTTTTATTAGGATTTTTACATTGCAAACAGTGGAAATTATTTTTCTTGCCACAAGAGGTAGGCTACCTGATCCTGGCAAATGGGTTCCGGAACAAAAGACTACAAAACTGAGAGGTACCGGAGGATCCAGCTCAAATTAAGCACCGCCCTTCTCATATAATGGGGTAGGGGCATCCCAAGGATCCCTGAATGCACGGACGGTTGCATCAAAATTTCTTATAACCAAACCAAGATAGACCACACCTGGTCATTTCCAATGGGAACAGATGAGTCATAGTGGGCAGAGCCAAGCACGAGCTAGCGAGATCCTATTGGTGTGTTCTAGCACACATCTGCATATTTCTGTTAGGGAACGCCTCCTCTGTGAAGCGCTTGTGTGCAATAACTAAATTCGCCTTTGCGTTCCTTCTAAATAACGTGATAAAAAAATATATTTGTCCACTAAACTTAGTCCACTCTGTGCATAACATATTTTAGTTTTGGGAACAGAACTGTATTAAGATCAGATGTTAAATCGATTAGAACATTTGCAGAATGTCGGCCAAAATCCATCTCGTGCCATCTTCTCCCACTGCCGGCCAGTGGGCTTCCTCTCACTGCCATATTTGGTAGTGAGTGGAAACGCCAACCGGATGCTTCACAATTATACATCCAGTGAAATATCTGTCTCATTGTTCTATCTGTGGCTGCACTGTGGTAGTGGGGGAACAGGAAGTTCCGGGCAGACACGCACCATTCCTCAGTATAAAGAAAGCGCCAGAACTGTGATGTCAAGAAGATAACCTTTGTGTCCGTTTCTTTTTATTACTATAGGTATGTGTTATGACGAGTTTCTCTGGCATCAAGTAATTCAGAATGGAAGAGAATAGTTAAACACTTAGATGGAGAGTTGGTTCAAAGTATTTAATATTACAGTACCAGATTCACATGACAAGCTGTACGAGCGTAGCCTAATGTCATCTGAATGACTTACATAGAAAACCTCTTAGTTTATATAATGCTTTTCCGAGCTAATTCCATCCAACAGTTGCCAACCATTATTGAGTGTCACTCCTCGCCACATATAGGATCACCCTATATGGTATCGTGTTGCACCCTAGTCAGGATATTCCATCACGTACTCCTTCTAAGATTAGCACCAGTGGCCCCCCAGCTATCTTGGCCCGCATACCTTCTGGCACCCACCAGTGACAGAAATAAATACATGGAATGTATGTCATCCTTCAAATCCTTATGCAGCTCTCAATATTCCAAACATTAACTAATACTTTATAAAATACGTAAAATCAGTATGTAATAGCACGTGTAAACTTTCTAATATCGAAAGAACATGTCATACCATGCTAGGTAACAAATCCGTCAAGGTATTATCACGTTTGGTAAAGGTTTGATGTGTTATTTTTGTCAAACTGAGTAAACCTGGTAACTATTTTACAAGTCACATAGCTAGATACTTTGGGTTTGTCTGAATGGATGTACATCATTTCCTCAAGGTGATTTCATAAAGAATCCATTTATTTTAGATTTCCGAGTTTGTTTTGCATTTTTGGTTTTGTGTAACATTAACAAGCTGGTAAAATGGCGCCACCCACTCGGTCAGCATCAACGGATTTCAGTGCAGCAGAGAGACTATTTCACGGTTGCACTACTGTTTTGAAGCTGAATGTAAAGAATATCAGTTTTCTACATCTGTACTAATATTCAGACACATTCTGTTATTTCTGTCTTTATCAATAAATGTTACTATGGTGTGAACAGAAAACACAATTGGTTTTTGATTGAAGTAATACAGTGAAGACAAGGTTATTAAGGAAAATAGTACATAGTGCTGCCTAAAACTAACAGTGACCTTGTACTAAATGGATTTGGTCATTTATGCATTTACTGTACCAGTTTGGACACACCTACTCATTCAAGGGTTTTTCTTAATATTTACTATTTTCTACATAGTAGAATAATAGTGAAGACATTTAAAATATGAAATAACACATATGGAATCATGTAGTAACCAAAAAAGTGTTAAACAAATCAAATATATTTTAGATTCTTCAAAGTAGCCACCCTTTGCCTTGATGACAGCTTTGTAGAATCTTTGTAATCTACAATGTAGAAAATAGTAAAAATAAAGAATTTGGGAAAATCTGCTATAGGTTAAGTTCCGGCACCTCAAATATCTAGTGCTTGAGCTCCTGTTCCTCTTATAGAATATTAGCTCAACAGTATTGTGGAGCTCCTGCACCTAAATATAAACAGTACCGGCACCCAAAATGAGCACCGGCACCTATTTCAGCCCAAGTCAAGCACTGAATTAGATCATTTAACAAGAAGAAATATAATATATTTTTAGAGAATAAATAAAGTGCAAGAACTGTCAAGACACTAACTTTTTGTGTCTGTTTCTCAATTTTACTACAGGACGACTAGAATTAAATCTGATGCCGGTAACATCAATAGTGAGGACAAACCCAGCCAGCCTCTCTCCTTCCACACTGAGTCCAAACCTACAGTCATTGGGTCCTGATTGTGACAGTGGACCCCAGTTTGCTATGCAGGATCCAGAGATGGCATCAGTGAAGCTGGAAGACTGCCGTCAAACACTGGAGCGGAATATCAACATTAAAGATGAAGAAGAGGAAGAGGAGGAGAAGATTGGGAAATCTGTTTCTCATGGTAAGAGCAGGTTCTATCTAAGTTTGTGTTATTCATTCCAACTTCTCACTGTGCATGAAAAGTTGCAGTAGAACTGTTTCATGATGAACTGTTTCAATGAGAAGGTAGATATTATTTCATGCTACTGACACTTACATGGTTTGACACCAGTATTGCCAGCATTTGTTTTATTCACTGGGCTATCTGGAGTGATCAGAGAGTAGACTAAAGAAGTGAAGTAGACAAACTGCCAATGTTTTAAAGTTCTATGAAATGAGTCTGTGTAGTTACTAACCCTTGTGATAGTGAGTGGAGGATGACACTAACCCTTGTGATAGTGAGTGGAGGATGATATGGCTTCTACATCTGCATTGCTTGCTCTTTGGGGTTTTAGGCTGGGTTTCTATAAAGCACTTTGTGACAACTTCTGATGTAAAAAGGGCTTCATAAAATACATTTGATTGACATGTATATCACACCAACTGACTGGTTCTTCTGATGTTGTTCTCACAGGAGACCATGTTGAGACATTCTCTACATCCAGAGAGCAACAGCAGGAAGATCACAGAGCTAAGAGGTCTCACCACTGCCCACATTGTGAGGCGAGTTTCTCAATTCTATCAAAGTTAAAAATACACCTACAAATACACACAGGAGAGAATCTGTATTGCTGTACTGACTGTGGGAAGAATTTCACAACATCAACTGAGCTAAAAGTTCATCAGAGAACACACACAGGAGAGAAGCCTTACTCCTGCTCTGACTGTTTAAAGTGCTTCAAAACATCAACTGTGCTAAAAGTTCATCAGAGAACACACACAGGAGAGAAGCCTTACTTCTGCTCTGACTGTGGGAAGAATTTCTCTCAACAGGACAGCTTAAAATCACACCAACGGATACACACAGGAGAGAAGCCTTACTCCTGCTCTGACTGTGGGACAAGTTTCTCTCAACTGATCCACTTAAAAAAACATGAACGGATACACACAGGAGAGAAGCCTTACTCCTGCTCTGACTGCGGGAAGAGTTTCTCTCGACTGGACCACTTAAAAAAACATGAACGGATACACACAGGAGAGAAGCCTTACTGCTGCTCTGACTGCGGGAAGAGTTTCTCTCGACTGGACCACTTAAAACAACATGAACGGATACACACAGGAGAGAAGCCTTACTTCTGCTCTGACTGTGGGAAGAATTTCTCTCAACGGGAAAGCTTAAAATCACACCAACGTATACACACAGGTGAGAAGCCTTACTCCTGCTCTGACTGTGGGACAAGTTTCTCTCAACTCTGCAACTTAAAAAAACATGAACGTATACATACAGGAGAAAAGCCTTACTCCTGCTCTGACTGTTTAAAATGCTTCACAACATCAACTGAGCTAAAATCTCATCAGAGAACACACACAGGAGAGAAGCCTTATTCCTGCTCTGACTGTGGGAAGAGCTTCAGAACATCAGCGGCTCTGACAATTCATCAGCGTGTGCACACTGGAGAGAAGCCTTACTCCTGCTCTGACTGTGGGACAGGATTCTACAGATTGGGCAATTTAAAAAGACACCACCGTATACATAAGAAGTGTGGTCCTCTGTAGCTCTGCTGGTAGAGCACGGTGCTTGTAACGCCATGGTAGTGGGTTCGATACCCAGGACCACCCATACACAAAAAAATATAATAATAATGCACGCATGACTAAGTCGCTTTGGTTAAAAGCGTCTGCTAAATGGCATATTATTATTATTATATTAAGTGGTAGTGGATTGGATCAAATGAAGAAAGCATAGAACTCTTGTAATCCTGTTGTTTCTCACTGTGAGAGAACTGTGCAGAGGAAAGGGAATGTAATAGAATGTTAGCATCCATTTACTTTACTGATCAGTGTTCACCTTGTCAGTTTTGCTGTGCTTAGATAGCTACTACTGTAAAGATATTGAGATGACCTTGGATGGGAGGACTAGGGTATGGAGAAAACCATGAGTACATGCATCCATGCTGTGTGTCAGCATTGCAGGCTGGTGGTGGTGGTGTGGGGTGTGTTTTCATGGCAGACATTGGGCCCCTTGATAAAAGTGGAGCAACGTTTGAATGCCACAGGATATCTAAACATCATTGTCAATCAGGTGCATCCCTTCATGGCAGCAGTTATCC
The DNA here is from genome assembly GCF_964263955.1 of Coregonus lavaretus. NCBI lineage: Eukaryota > Metazoa > Chordata > Actinopteri > Salmoniformes > Salmonidae > Coregonus > Coregonus lavaretus. Next base: position 10,645 of record NW_028165209.1, on the reverse strand, counting down.
ATCTGCAAATAGATTTTATGCCCCATGCCACAAGGCTTGTCCAGGAATGGTTCCACGAACATGACAGTGAATTCAGGTTACTGCAGTGGCCTTCCGAGGCACCAGATCTCAATCCAATTGTGCATCTGTTGTAGGAATTGGAACGAGCTATTCGGAGTAGAAATCCACTACCAGTCAACTTGACACAACTGTGGGAAGCATTGCAGTCAACACGGGCCAGCATCCCTGTGGAACGCTTTCGACACCTTGTAGAGTCCATGTCCCGACGAATTGAGGCTGTTCTGATGACAGACTATCAGCTGTTCAGAAATGACAGGTCCAGAGAGGGGATGCGAGGAGGGGGCGTGGCTATGTATGTGAATCACAGTATGCAGGCAAAGAGAAGAATAACTGACCTAGAGAAAGAAGAGTTTGAGTGTCTTCAGCTCCGTTCCTAAACAACATCCCAGCTCAGTTTCATCTCTGGTAGTGGAGTGCTCTAACATCCACCATGGGCACATGACAAAACACTGCAGCAGAATACTGTGGATTATCTCATAATCGCTGTCCATGTGATCAGGATGTCCTCTCCCCAAATGGGTCTCATCCTGTGTGGAGACTTAAATCACCTGCACATCAAGATGCTGACAAACTCCCATCCAGACATGAAACAAGTGGTCAAAGACAAGACCACAGAGGGGACTCCATCCTAGATCTGATCAACACAACCCACTGTACTTACTCCTCTCGGATCCAGTGATCACAAATGTCTGCTGTTCTCTCCAAACACAACATCAGGAGGGAGAAGAGAGGTGCAGCGGAAAAAAGGTTCCGGCAACATCTGTCTGACATTGAACTGTGTCCAAGGTTACTAGCCTGGCTCCACAGCTACACCACCGAAAGAGGGCAGAGGGTGATGGCAACTGGCACATTTAGCCCTTGGTCAGAGGACCATCCACAACCTGCACCACTAATCCTAGGAGGACAGGAAGTACCAGTGGTAACAACAACCAAGTATCTTGATTTTAATCTAGACTCTAACCTCAGTGGTGACATGTGGAGCAGCCAGTGAGAAAGGCCTCGAATCGCCTTTTTGGCTGTTCTGGAATACGGTGGAGTGCTGTTAGTTGGATGCAGTAAAAAGCAGCAGGCCCAATGAGACAGGGTGCAGAGGAGGGCCTTGAGGATCATCTCCAGAGGTGGAGCAGTCCAACCACAGCTCCCGTCACTGCAGAGCAGGCGAGAACAGGCTGCAGTGCACCTTGTGAAGGACATGCACACTCTTGACCATCCACTGAATGACCTGCTCCCTCCAAGAAGAGGTAACTGCACCACCAGGCTCCTGAGAAACAGCCACAAACTGTCCTGTATAACTGCCCGTACAAACCGCCTGCGAAACGCCACTCTACCCACTGCTTTTTTTAAATCACATTTTAATATTTCAATTTCCATCATGAAAAATGTCCTGTAATGTTTCAAATGTTCTGTATTCTACTTATGTCACGTACTGTGTTATGTATTTAACAGGTAGCCTAGCGGTTAAGAGTGTTGGGCCAGTAACTGAAAGGTCGCTGGTTTGAATCCCGAGCCAACTAGGTCAAAAAGCTGTCATTGTGGCCTTGAGCAAGGCAATTAACCCCAATTGGTCCTATAAGTCGCTCTGGATAAGAGCATCTGCTAAATTACAAATATGTAATGAAAAATCATGTTTGTACATGAATTTGTGCTGGGCAACCTCTTCTTCTCTTGTGCATAAATATAACAAAGTGTTTAAAGTGAAATAGTTAGTGTCTATACAGTGCATTCTGAAAGTATTCAGACCCCTTGACTTTTTCAACAAAAAAATAAGTTAGAGCCTTATTGTAAAAATGATTTTTTTTTTTTACAAACAACAAAAGCAACAAAAATCCCTCATCAATCTACACACAATACCCCATAATGACAAAGTGGAAACAGGTTTAGACATTTGTGCAAAACCTTATTTACATTAGTATTCCAGACCCTTTGCTATGAATCTCAAAATTTAGCTCAGGTGCATCCTGTTTCCATTGATATTCCTTGAGATGTTTCTACAACTTGATTGGAGTCCACCTGAGATAAATTCAATTGATTGGACATGGTTTGAAAAGGCACACATCTGTCGATATAACATCCCACAGTTGACATTGCATGTCAGAGCAAAAACCAAGCCATGAGGTTGAAGGAATTGTCCGTAGAGCTCCGAGACAGGATTGTGATGAGGCACAGATCTGGGGAAGGGTACCAAAAAATGTCTGCAGCATTGAAGGTCCCCAAGAACACCGTGGCCTCCTCCATTCTTAAATGGAAGAAGTTTGGAATCACCAAGATTCTTCCTAGAGCTGTCCGCCCGGCCAACTGCGCAATCGGAGGAGAAGGGCCTTGGTCAGGGAGGTGACCAAGAACCCGATGATCACTTTGACAGAGCTCCAGAGTTCAGCCCACTTGGAGTTTGCCAAGAGGCACCTAAAGGACTCTGACCATGAGAAACAAGATTCTCTGGTCTGTTGTTACCAAGATTGAACTCTTTGGCCTGAATACCAAGCGTCACTTCTGGAGGAAACCTGGCACCATGCCTACGGTGAAGCATGGTCGTGGCAGTATCATGCTGTGCGGATGTTTTTCAGAGGCAGGGACTGGGAGACTAGTCAGGATCGAGGGAATCATGAACGGAGCAAAGTACAGAGAGATCCTTGATGAAAACCTGCTCAGGACTTCAGACTGGGGCGAAGGTTCACCTGGCCCAGACTTGAACCCGATTGAACATCTCCGGAGAGACCAGAAAATAGCTGTGCAGCAACGCTCCCCATCCAACCTGACAGAGTTTGAGAGGATCTGCAGAGAAGAATGAATGAAACTCCCCAAATACAGGTGTGCCAAGCTTGTAGCATCATACCCAAGAAGACTCGATGCTGTAATCGCTGCCAAAGGTGCTTCAAGAAAGTACTGAGTAAAGGGTCTGAATACTTAGATATTTCCATTTTTTATTAATAAATTAGGAAAAATGTCTAAAAACCTGTGTTTTGCTTTGACATTATGGGGTATTGTGTGTAGATTGATGAGGGGGAAAAACTGATTTAACCAACTTTAGAATATGGCTGTAACGTAATAAAATGTGGGAAAAAATTAAGTGGTCTGAATACTTTCAGATTGCACTGTATATAGCCAAGCTATCATTGACTAGGTATTGGCACCCCATGTATATAGCCAAGCTATCATTGACTAGGTATTGGCACCCCATGTATATAGCCAAGCTACCATTGACTAGGTATTGGCACCCCATGTATATAGCCAAGCTACCATTGACTAGGTATTGGCACCCCATGTATATAGCCAAGCTACCATTGACTAGGTATTAGCACCCTATGTATATAGCCAAGCTACCATTGACTAGGTATTAGCACCCCATGTATATAGCCAAGCTACCATTGACTAGGTATTGGCACTCATTTACATTTTAGTCATTTAGCAGACGCTCTTATCCAGAGTGACTTACAGTTAGTGAATACACATATATATATATATATATATTTTTTTTTTTTTTTCTCATACTGGCCCCCCGTGGGAATCAAACCCACAACCCTGGCGTTGCAAACACCATGCTCTATCAACTGAGCTACATCCCTGCCGGCCATTCCCTCCCCTACCCTGGACGACGCTGGGCCAATTGTGCGCCGCCCATGAGTCTCCAGGTCGCGGCCGGCTGCGACAGAGCCTGGATTCGAACCAGGATCTCTAGTGGCACAGCTAGCACTGCGATGCAGTGCCTTAGACCACTGCGCCACTCAGTGGTCCATGTATATAGCCAAGCTACCATTGACTATGTATTGGCACCCCATGTATATAGCCAAGCTACCATTGCTCATCGTGTATTAATTCCTTGTGCTACAATCTTTTTCCTGTTATTATAATTGTTGTATTGTGTTCTCCATTGTTGGTCAACATTTCACTGTTAGTCTACACCTGTTGTTTACCAAACATGTGACAAAATGAAATGACTACGTATTTAGTTAATTGTCTTCTAAAACTATACTGAAAAAATATATAAACTTGACATGTAAAGTGTTGGTCCCATGTTTCATGAGCTGAAATAAAAGATCCCAGAAAGTTTCCATATGCACAAAAAGCTTATTTCTCTCAAATCTGGTGTACAAATTGGTTTCCATATCTGTTACTGAGCATTTCTCCTTTGCCAAGATAATCAATCCACCTGACAGGTGTGGCATATCAAGAAGCTGATTAAACAGCATGATCATTACACAGGTGCACCTTGTGCTGGGTACAATAAAAGGCCTCTCTGAAATGTGCAGTTTTGTCACAACACAATGCCACAGATGTCTACATTTTGAGGGAGTGCGCAATTGGCATGCTGACTGTAGGAATGTTCACCAGAGCTGTTGCCAGAGAATTTAATGTAAATTTCTCTACCGAGGATTTGGCAGAACGTCCAACTGGCTTCACAGCCACAGATCACGTGTAACCGTGCAAGCCCAGGACCTCCACATCTGGCATCTTAACCTGCAGGATCATCTGAGACCAGCCACCCGGACAGCTGATGAAACTGAGGAGTATTTCTATCTGTAATAAAGCCCTTTTAGTGGGGAAAAATCATTCTTATTGGCTGATGGGTGGGCCCCTGTCATGTGAAATCCATAGATTAGGGCCTAATGAATGTATTTCAATTGACTGATTTCCTTATATGAACTGTACCCTTGTAAAATTGTTGAATGTTGTGTTTATATTTGTGTTCAGTTAGTTAAAATCTTACAAAAAAACTGATGATGAATATGTTTGGAAAACTGCATTGATCTGCCAATGAAAAATAACATTAGTACATGAATTTGTACTGGTCAACCTCCTCTTTTGTATTCAGTTCTTCCATATTATATCTGACTGTATGAATGGTTCTCATGGTTGTATTCAGTTGTTCCATATTAGAGCTGACAGTATGAATGGTTCTTATGGTTGTGTTCAGTTCTTCTATATTAGATGTGACAGTATGAATGGTTCTTATGGTTGTATTCAGTTATTTTATTAGATCTAACAGTATGAATGGTTCTTATGGTTGTATTCAGTTGTTCCATATTAGAGCTGACAGTATGAATGGTTCTTATGGTTGTATTCAGTTCTTCCATATTAGATCTGACAGTATGAATGGTTCTTATGGTTGTATTCAGTTGTTCCATTTTAGAGCTGACAGTATGAATGGTTCTCATGGGCTGAGTGCCTGGAGTGACTACAGTCATACCAAGTTTTCTTTGACCCTGTGATCTCACCAGGACAGAACCACATGTCTCTATCACACTCCAGCCCAGAAGGTGGCAGTGATGTACCTTTAACGTTGGTCTGAACACCACCAATAAACACCATAGAAGAAGAATGCCTGCTTAGCAACAACCAAGGGGCCATGCAGCTTTCCACTGTTCCAAAGACTGTCTATTATATGGAACAGATTGGCATGTGACCACTCTAACAATGTAGACACGTCCTCAAAGATTGGACATGAATCTGTGTTGGTCAAACTCTTCTCTATCATTAAATACAACAAAACAATGTTTTAAGTGAAATATTTAGTGTTTGTCTGAAACTGGAAGAAATACCTGAAATGAGCATCACAAAGATACATTTGACTTATGCACTAACAAGCTTTTTCAATATACGCAGCTTTGTCACCAGCTGCAGTACTGTAGCTTTATTAATCTACTGTACTTCAATCAATTGACTTGCAATGGATTTGTACCACAAATGCTAAAAAGTTAGCATTAATATAAGATGAACAATAAATGACCAGAACTATATTGAGGGACAGACTGTTGAAATGCCCAGTTGATTATGTAAACAGTTTTGTAGAACTCTGGCATTGATGGTCCATCAGAGGGTGAGGCAAAAGTCTCACAGCGTTTAAGTTTTCGCTTACAAGACCTATAATTTGCTCAGTTCCCCAAAAAACTATTTTATATAAATAAATCCTGCTCCACTTTGGAAAGTAGAAGGAAGATTGTTCAAGCAACGCTTCTCCCAGTGCTTGATTATGGTGATGTAATCTACAGTCATACAGCAGCCTCTGTTTTAAAACCTTTAGCACTGTGTTTTATCACTGGGGAAAATGTTCATATAAAAGTTAAATAAAAAAAATGCAATATAAATACAAAATATGCTTTTTGAACACGGCACCCAAATATACATTTTTGACTAGAAACATTGTAACTGAGCCAATTTCTCTTCTATATTATGTATCTAGTCAAAACATGTCACTACACCTCTACACATCACCATTGGGACAATCAAATTTGCTAGTCTGTATTGTGCAGCATACTTATATTAAGTCATTTGTTACCCAGTACAGCCAGAAGAGGACTGGCCACTGCTCAGAGCCTGGTTCCTCTCTAGGTTTCTTCCTAGGTTCCTTCCTTCTAGGGAGTTTTTCCTAGCCACTGTGCTTCTGCATTGCTTGCTCTTTGGGGTTTTAGTCTCGGTACCTGCACCCTCAGCGGAGTCAACAAACACCGGAAGCATCCGTGTTTCAGGGAAAAGGCAGAGAGGAAGGCAAAGCCTGAAAACCGGAAGCTTCTGATTTCTGTGGACCTTGTTTAGGCGTTTATTTTACGCCTGATACGTTAGGTTAGGGTATCTGTAAAGCACTCTGTGACAACTGCTGATGTAAAAAGGGCTTTATAAAATAAATGTGATTGATGTAAATCACACCAACTGACTGGTTCTTCTGATGTTGTTCACACAGGAGACCATGTTGAGACATTCTTTACATCCAGAGAACAACAGCAGGAAGATCACAGAGCTAAGAGGTCTCACCACTGCCCACATTGGGAGGAGATTTTCCCAATTCTATCAAAGCTAAAAAATACACCTAAAAATACACACAGGAGATAATCTATTTCCCTGCTCTGATTGTGGGAAGAGCTGTAAAATATCAAGGGATCTGGTACTCCTGCTCTGACTGTTGGAAGAGTTTCTCTCAACATGGCCACATAAATAGACACCAACAAATACATACATGTGAGAATCCTCATCAGTTGTCTGACTAGCTAAGATTAAAATCATTCCATCACTTAATTCTCAAGAAATCGTAGCACACTCTATTGTAATCCTTTTGTTTCTCACTGTGAGAGAACTGTGCAGAGGAAAGGGAACGTTATAGAACGTTAGCCTTGTCGTAGAAATATTTGACTCAAATGTAGTCAACTCAAAAATATCTCTCAAGAAACTGGAGCTTGTGAATCCAAAAATTAGACTTTATTGCATAATAAAGCCGAGCTTGCTCCATGGAGCAACTGTCTCTCTCTGACTCAGAAATCTCTTTTATACACACACAAATGCACAGTCATGTTTACATAGCATACAAAGCTACTTCCCTTAAGTTAACTGATTAACATCTTTAACTGCCACGCCACTATTATCTTCACTATTAAGTCCAATAACACATGTTGTTTACTCCAAACGGCCATGGGGGCTTTTCTATATGGGGCCTCTTCCCCTTATCTCATTATATTGGTGACGTGGCTCAGACACTTTAAAAAATAAAATACATACATTCATTAAAGCATGTTTACACACTGTATTGGCTATATTCCTAATTTAGACATGCATCTGGATTATAAAATGTCAATCATGTTTACTATATTTTATCTTTGACATTTCCCAACATTTTCCTTAATGATACATAAAATATTACCATAGCCTCTCTTTACTTTATTGATCAGTGTGCGCCTTGTCAGTTTTGGTGTGTTTTGTTAGCTTCTATTGTAAAGATATTGAGATTACCTTGGATTTGCCCTTATGGTTGAATATCCTCTGTGAGGCTGGTTGACTGGGTGGTTTTGCTTCCCTCTGTAGTTTTCTGTGGGAATGAGCTAGTAGACACAACATGTATCAGATAGAGATGGTGTGATGATCAGTTTTCACCATTAGTTTGGGTGGATACTTTTTGTTTATTAAATTGTATTTTAAAACTAGATGAGTTATTTTAGTCATTAATAGTCATTAAGGCTTAATTTAAGCCTGTTTAATTTATCTGCCAATGAAAAATATTGTGTATATGAATTTGTGCTTTTGTTTTTCTTCTCTTTTGTGTAATGAATTACCAAAAAACTATGTTTCACTATGTTTCAAGTGACATATTTACTGTTTTTCTGAAGCTGAACAAGACAGGAGGTTTAAATCAGCATCACAAAGCTAAATCTGACCTATTCACTAACATGTTTTGTCAGCATAAGCAGCTGTGAGACATGCTAGAGTACTGTAACATTACTGATCTACTGAATCATTGTAGTTGTTGGGGGTTATCTTTACAGTAAATATAATGGTGGTGGATAAGCCTTCAATGCAAGCTGCAGGGGTTGCCTTTCAACAAGATGATCCTGACATTTTAAAGGTTAAAAAGGTGGACTTTGTGGCCTTTATTGCAATGGTGACTACCGGCACTGCCAATGTGGAGAAAAGATCTAGGAAGATAGAAAAAATTGTGGTTGCGGCAGAACGGTTCCTGGGGCTGAAAGATTTCTCTGCAAAAGAGTTACATGGAATATTTTCAAAAGCCGTATCACTCTCTCAGGTCCTAGAGCCTGAGAAGGGAGATATTGAGAACTAAAAGAAGGAAGAAATGGGAGTTTTGTTTGTTTTGGCAATGTACTATTTTTATTAGGGTGGAGTAAGTTAGTATCACTATTAAGTATGGATGTATTTTTTATTTAATTTATTTTGTGGTTTCAAACCATCCAGTTGGTGGCGGCAATACAACTTTTGGAAGTAGTCTGCCATAAAACCCACAGAAGAAGAAGAAGATGTCACTGTTGCATTGTGGTAGTTGGGGAACCGGAACTTCCGGGGAGGCGCGCAACATTCTTCAGAACAAAGAAAACGACTGGACTGTGCTTTCCGTTTCTCTTTACTACTACAGGTATGTAACAGCACTTTTAAACTGTCTAATATCGAAATAACGTCATAACATGTTAGATAACAAATCAATCAAGGTATTATCACGTTTGGGAAAGGTTTTGTGTTATGTTTGTGTCAATCCGAGTGATTGAAGAACGTGATAAAAAATATTTTACAATCACACGGCGCGGGGTCCATTACATGTTTTCATTTGTGAGGCTTTCCAGGTTCGTATATAGGTCAGTGCGTTTCGCCTGGGCATGTTCAGTACAAAAACGTTTAGGAAAGTTGCAGATAGAAATACCCTGAATAGAAGTGACATGATTCATTAGAATCAGAGGCATGTTTGTTCTACATAATACATTTGTATCTGATCGTGGCCAACGTCTCCGTCCTCCTGCTGGACGCAGCCCTGGTACCCGCTTGTCCCTATGTATGTGAAGCTAGTCATAATAATGATTAGCCACAATAGTGGAATTTGCGGTTCGCCCTCAAAATAAAAGGCCCTCATTGAAAGTGATGCAAACTGATACAAAATATTGGAATCATGTCAAATGTTGTTACTTAATTTAAAATGAATTACAAAAACTAATAATTTTGAAGAAGAAAAAACAGGGGGGAAAAACGGTTGAAATCCCACTGTGGAGGTATTAGACCACATAATTGCATTGGGGGCATTCTTATATGCACTTATGAAACGGGTTGGATTGTGCTCCCATGGAATGGGTGACACCCACAGAAAACAATTATCAAGAGTTTATACAAATATTAGCGTCTTAGCTCTTATTGCAGGACTTTGACTGTGAAAAATCACCTTCCCAGTCAGTCTATTGCAGGGGTACTCCAGTACTATTTGAGAAGGTCCGGTCACACTAATGTCCTAGGTGGCAAAGGTCCGGATGGATATTGTCATTTATTGGCATAGTAACAAACCCCCAACTTGTGACCCCAAACTGTTCACAACCCTCTTGTTGGCGGAGAGAACATTTAGCAGTTTTAAAGCTAATATCCCGTAATTCTACACATTTTACAACAGGGCTAAGATTTTTTGTTGTTGCTGTTTTTAAGCAATTCTACATGTTTACATGTCTTATGTGTGTTTATATGATACCAGGGGTTGAAGCCCAACCAAAACAGAATTATTATATTATTTTTGGGGGCACCTGTGGTCCATATTGACCCCGTTCTGGGTCCGGACCGCATTCAAGCAGTTGAGTATGCTGTTTCTTTTGTTTGTATTGGACATTCATATTGCACTGTACAGCCCTACCTATGTATTGTTCAGCCTACTCAGTGACACCCACAGAACACAACTATGAAGAGTTTACACAAATATTAGCGTCTTCACTCTATTGCAGGACTCTGAAACCACTGTTGTCCGGGAGTTTAACCCTGTCAGCTAAATTGTCATGATAATCAGTGGTTTCAAGTTTGTCTCTGTACATTTTTGACGAGATGATCATAGCAAAAAATATACATATAATTCTGCATTTCCCGCTGTGCAAGTGCATTGTTTCTCATTGCAAATAGGCTCAGGATAACTCCTTATAAAGTTGGGTAGCTGATAGGCCTTTTCAGAGCTTAAATAGCCAAAATTATTAGTCACAGGGCTCCCGAGTGGCGCAGCGGTCTAAGGCACTGCATCTGTCACTACAGACCCTGGTTGGATTCCAGGCTGTATCACAATCCGGCCGTGATTGGGAGTCGCATAGGGCGGTGCAAAATTGGCCCAGCGTCGGCCGGGGTAAGCATAATT
>NW_028165210.1:5000-70750 GCF_964263955.1 Coregonus lavaretus | reverse complement strand
CACACACACACACACAAACACACACATACACACACGGACACACACTTCCATATACATAGGTAAATACTTATACCTGTTTTACCCCCTAGTGAGGTAAAAGTGGACATCAACGCTAAACACAGTTAGGAGCCTTCTCATTATTTTACAAGTCAGTGTTTGTTTGTTTGTGTGTGTGTGTGTGTGTGTGTGTACGTGTGTGTATGGGTGTGTGTTGATGTGTGTGTAGGTGTGTGTGGTGTATAAAAGCATCCCTGCTGTTTGTCCCTGCAGCTCAGTAACATCTGTGAGACTTAATGGAAAACTCTGTTTTAATGGTGACAGTGAGACCCATCTGAAAAACTATTGTGGACACAGTGGCTGTATAATACCTATAGACACTGTCTGTATGGCTAATTGGTTCAACAGCGATCCCCTGGGGTGTAAAGTAGTAGTAGAGAAGACCTGTGGATCTAACATGGACATACATTTCATTCTTACCTGTTTTACATCTATATTCACTGGTGCTGTAGATAGGCAAGTCATCTGACAGTGAACGGATATCTCACGTTAGACAAAACCTTCATACTTGGGATCAAATGTTATATGTTGTCCACCTTCTAAATGTTGTCCACCTTCTAAATATTGTCCACCTTCTAAATGGATTGCCCCATTATAACTCAGGCCATATGAATTGCAACACCCCCTCAGCAGGCACTCATGCATGCCAGCACTCTCTCAGACACACACTCTCTCACACACACGCTTTCTCACTCACACAGTCTCTCACACACACACACTCTCTCACACACACACTCTCTCACACACGTTCTCTCACACAATCACGCTCTCACAGACACATTCTCTCACACACTCTCTCACACACACAGTCTCTCACACACACACTCTCTCACACAATCATTCTCTCACACACACACTTTTACACACACTCTCACACACACTCTCTCTCACACAGTCACTCTCTCACACAATCACTCTCTCACACACACACTCTCTCACACACACACTCTCTCACACACACATTCTCTCACACACACACACTCTCTCACACACACATTCTCTCACACAGGTTCTCTCACACAATCACTCTCTCACACACAAGTTCTCTCACACAATCACTCTCTCACACACACACAAAAAAACACACTAGGTAGGCAGCTATCAGCATTGGGGGGCCTGGTTGAAATCAATGGGATCAACGGTCAGGACTGAATTGCCAATTCCAGTTTGGGTCATCGGAATGGGCTGGTGCTGCAAGCTTGTGTGTGAGAGGGAGCAATTGGAAATGACTGAGTGGAATTGGATTTGGAGTGAGAGAAAGACAGCGAGAGAAGTGGATACAAAGATCAGGAGGAGGAGAGGAGAGGAGAGGAGAGGAGAGGAGAGGAGAGGAGAGGAGAGGAGAGGAGAGGAGAGGAGAGGAGAGGAGAGGAGAGGAGAGGAGAGGAGAGGAGAGGAGAGGAGAGGAGAGGAGAGGAGAGGAGAGGAGAGGAGAGGAGAGGAGAGGAGAGGAGAGGAGAGGAGACTCTCAGACTCTCATCTTGCTAAATGTCTTAATGGCTTCATATGCGACCCTGGCTAGTGACACTGGCTCTGTTTACCTGATGGCAAACCTTCACTTGATAAAGCTTCAGGTGGGTCACAGCTCATAAGTTTGCATGAATGGATACTGTGATATTGTGAAGGGCTGTGCTGGTAGGAGGGTTACTATGCACTGACAACCTGACCATTCAGCATACTGCCTAGATTACATTATTAGTCATTACATACACATTTAATCATATACAGTGGGGAAAAAATTGTGCAAGTTCTCCCACTTAAAAAGATGAGAGAGGCCTGTAATTCCACCCCCATGATGTTTCCACCCCCATGCTTCACAGTAGGTATGGTGTTCTTTGGATACAACTCAGCATTCTTTGTCCTCCAAACACGACGAGTTGAGTTTTTACCAAAAAGTTCTATTTTGGTTTCATCTGACCATATGACATTCTCCCAATCCTCTTCTGGATCATCCAAATGCACTCTAGCAAACTTCAGACGGGCCTGGACATGTACTGGCTTAAGCAGGGGGACACGTCTGGCACTGCAGGATTTGAGTCCCTGGCGGCATAGTGTGTTTCTGATGGTAGGCTTTGTTACTTTGGTCCCAACTCTCTGCAGGTCATTCACTAGGTCCCCCCGTGTGGTTCTGGGATTTTTGCTCACCGTTCTTGTGATCATTTTGACCCCACGGGGTGAGATCTTGCGTGGAGCCCCAGATCATTTCCTAATAATTGCTCCCACAGTTGATTTCTTCAAACCAAGCTGCTTACCTATTGCAGATTCAGTCTTCCCAGCCTGGTGCAGGTCTACAATTTTGTTTCTGGTGTCCTTTGACAGCTCTTTGGTCTTGGCCATAGGGGAGTTTGGATTGTGACTGTTTGAGGTTGTGGACAGGTGTCTTTTATACTGATAACAAGTTCAAACAGGTGCCATTAATACAGGTAACGAGTAGAGGACAGAGGAGCCTCTTAAAGAAGAAGTTACAGGTCTGTGAGAGCCAGAAATCTTGCTTGTTTGTAGGTGACCAAATACTTATTTTCCACCATAATTTGCAAATAAATTCATAAAAAATCCTACAATGTGATTTTCTGGATTTTTTTTTCTCAATTTATCTGTCATAGTTGACGTGTACATATGATGAAAATTACAGGCCTCTCTCATCTATTTAAGTGGGAGAACTTGCACAATTGGTGGCTGACTAAATACTTTATTTCTCCACTGTAGTTAACATCTTGCTCTTTGAAAAAAAAAAGATCTATTACAAAATAACACTGCTACATCATGTCAGTGTCATCTCAGCTTCCGCCTTTCACCATTATTGATAAAACGATGATCCGATACACGAGTGTCATCACTCCAATAACCTTACACAATGGGGGTTATCACAGGTACAGCCTGGTTGAATAACAGAAGGAAATAATCAGAGATGATGGTTTAGTAAAGTGATTGTAAGTGATTGTACCGGCTAATAAAGTGTGTGGTGAATGGATTGGATTCGTCATTGGGGGGTCATGAGAGGATGACGATTATATAAACTGAATCATAGTTTGTATATACCAAAGGATGAGTGTTTCAAGGCAAACCATTACAACACACACACGGGTGTGGACACATGCATGCCTACGCCGTCATAAACAGGGCCATATAAGGACACTATACCAGGATGTATTAATTTACTGCAGTGGGCTAAATCAGGGTCCCACAGAGTGTTTCTTGGTAGTCTTAAACAAATCTAATTTGAAACAAAAGTATAGACCTCACAGTAATGGTTATTGGCTTTAAAAAAAAGAGAAAGAGTTGAAATGTATTTAATTTAGAGTTTTACACTTTACACAATATTACACTTTATACATATCACAGAAGTCTGAAATATTGTATAAGAAAATCGTTTGACATAGAAAAAACTGTTTTTTGGCGGGTTTTTTGAAAATGTGTTTATGAATTATAAAATTATGAAAATTATTAATAACATTCCACCCATGAGGCCTCTAGAGGGCAATTTGGTCGTTTGACTCTAGGAAAGGGCTACAACGGGCAAACACAGAGTATTAGTTGATCTTTGTTGGTTCAAATCAAATCAAATCAAATTTTATTGGTCACATGCGCCGAATACAACAGGTGCAGACATTACAGTGAAATGCTTACTTACAGCCCTTAACCAACAGTGCATTTATTTTAAACAAAAAAGTAAGAATAAAACAACAACAAAAAAGTGTTGAGAAAAAAAGAGCAGAAGTAAAATAAAGTGACAGTAGGGAGGCTATATATACAGTAAAATAAAGTGACAGTAGGGAGGCTATATATACAGGGGGGTACCGTTGCATAGTCAATGTGCGGGGGCACCGGCTAGTTGAGGTAGTTGAGGTACTATGTACATGTGGGTAGAGTTAAAGTGACTATGCATAAATACTTAAAAGAGTAGCAGCAGCGTAAAAAGGATGGGGTGGGGGGGCAGTGCAAATAGTCTGGGTAGCCATGATTAGCTGTTCAGGAGTCTTATGGCTTGGGGGTAGAAGCTGTTGAGAAGTCTTTTGGACCTAGACTTGGCACTCCGGTACCGCTTGCCGTGCGGTAGCAGAGAGAACAGTCTATGACTAGGGTGGCTGGAGTCTTTGACAATTTTGAGGGCCTTCCTCTGACACCGCCTGGTATAGAGGTCCTGGATGGCAGGGAGCTTTGCCCAGTGATGTACTGGGCCGTACGCACTACCCTCTGTAGTGCCTTGCGGTCAGAGGCCAAGCAGTTGCCATACCAGGCGGTGATGCAACCAGTCAGGATGCTCTCGATGGTGCGGCTGTAGAATTTTTTGAGGATCTGAGGACCCATGCCAAATCTTTTAAGTCTCCTGAGGGGGAATAGGCTTTGTCGTGCCCTCTTCACGACTGTCTTGGTGTGTTTGGACCATGATAGTTCGTTGGTGATGTGGACACCAAGGAACTTGAAGCTCTCAACCTGTTCCACTACAGCCCCGTCGATGAGAATGGGGGCGTGCTCAGTCCTCTTTTTTTTCCTGTAGTCCACAATCATCTCCTTTGTCTTGGTCACGTTGAGGGAGAGGTTGTTGTCCTGGCACCACACGGCCAGATCTCTGACCTCCTCCCTATAGGCTGTCTCATCGTTGTCGGTGATCAGGCCTACCACTGTTGTGTCGTCGGCAAACTTAATGATGGTGTTGGAGTCGTGCCTGGCCATGCAGTCATGGGTGAACAGAGAGTACAGGAGGGGACTGAGCACGCACCCCTGAGGGGCCCCCGTGTTGAGGATCAGTGTGGCAGATGTGTTGTTACCTACCCTTACCACCTGGGGGCGGCCCGTCAGGAAGTCCAGGATCCAGTTGCAGAGGGAGGTGTTTAGTCCCAGGATCCTTAGCTTAGTGGTGAGCTTAGAGGGCACTATGGTGTTGAATGCTGAGCTGTAGTCAATGAATAGCATTCTCACGTAGGTGTTCCTCTTGTCCAGGTGGGAAAGGGCAGTGTGGAGTGCGATAGAGATTGCATCATCTGTGGATCTGTTGGGGCGGTATGCAAATTGGAGTGGGTCTAGGGTTTCTGGGATTATGCTGTTGATGTGAGCCATGACCAGTCTTTCAAAGCACTTCATGGCTACAGACGTCAGTGCTACGGGTCGGTAGTCATTTAGGCAGGTTATCTTAGAGTTCTTGGGCACGGGGACTATGGTGGTCTGCTTGAAACATGTTGGTATTACAGACTCAGTCAGGGACATGTTGAAAATGTCAGTGAAGACACTTGCCAGTTGGTCAGCACATGCTCGGAGTACACGTCCTGGTAATCCGTCTGGCCCTGCGGCCTTGTGAATGTTGACCTGCTTAAAAGTCTTACTCACATCGGCTACGGAGAGCGTGATCACATAGTCGTCCGGAACAGCTGGTGCTCTCATGCATGCTTCAGTGTTGCTTGCCTCGAAGCGAGCATAGAAGTGGTTTAGCTCGTCTGGTAGGCTTGTGTCACTGGGCAGCTCGCGGCTGTGCTTCCCTTTGTAGTCTGTAATAGTTTTCAAGCCCTGCCACATCCGACGAGCGTCAGAGCCAGTGTAGTATGATTCAATCTTAGACCTGTATTGACTCTTTGCCTGTTTGATGGTTCGTCGGAGGTCATAGCGGGATTTCTTATAAGCGTCCGGGTTAGAGTCCCGTTCCTTGAAAGCGGCAGCTCTACCCTTTAGCTCAGTGCGGATGTTTCCTGTAATCCATGGCTTCTGGTTGGGGTATGTACGTACGGTCACTGTGGGGACGACATCATCGATGCACTTATTGATGAAGCCAGTGACTGATGTGGTGTACTCCTCAATGCTGTCTGAAGAATCCCGGAACATGTTCCAGTCTGTGCTAGCAAAACAGTCCTGTAGCTTAGCATCTGCGTCATCTGACCACTTTTTTATTAACCGAATCACTGGTGCTTCCTGCTTCAGTTTTTGCTTATAAGCAGGAATCAGGAGGATAGAGTTATGGTCAGATTTGCCAAATGGAGGGCGAGGGAGAGCTTTGTATGCGTCTCTGTGTGTGGAGTAAAGGTGGTCTAGAGTTTTTTCCCCTCTGGTTGCACATTTAACATGCTGGTAGAAATTAGGTAGAACGGATTTAAGTTTCCCTGCATTAAAGTCCCCGGCTACTAGGAGCGCTGCATCTGGATGAGCGTTTTCCTGTTGATTAATGGCCTTGTACAACTCATTCAGTGCAATCTTAATGCCAGCATTGGTTTGTGGTGGTAAATAGACAGCTATGAAAAATATAGATGAAAACTCTCTTGGTAAATAGTGTGGTCTACAGCTTATCATAAGATACTCTACCTCAGGCGAGCAAAACCTCGAGACTTCCATAGTATTTGATTTTGTGCACCAGCTGTTGTTTACAAATATACACAGACCGCCGCCCCTTGTCTTACCAGAGTCAGACGTTCTGTCCTGCCGATGTAGTGTATAGCCTGCTAGCTGAATGTTGTCATTGTTGTCGTTCAGCCACGACTCGGTGAAACATAAGATATTACAGTTTTTAATGTCTCGTTGGTAGGATAACCGTAATCTTAAATCGTCAATTTTATTCTCAAAAGATTGAACGTTGGCTAATAGGATTGATGGGAGAGGCAGTTTACTCGTTCGCCGTCGGATCCTTACAAGGCACCCGGATCTGCGTCCACGATATCTCCGTCTCTTCCTCAAGCGAATGACGGGGATCTGGGCCTTGTTGGGTGTCTGTAGAATATCCTTTGCGAACGCCTCGTTGAAGAAAAAGTCTTCGTCCAACGCGAGGTGAGTAATCGCTGTCCTGATATCCAGAAGCTCTCTTTGGTTATAAGAGACGATGGCAGAAACATTATGTACAAAATAAATTACAAATAACGCGGAAAAACACACATAATAGTACAATTGGTTAGAGGGCTGTAAAACGGCAGCCATCTTCTTCCGGCGCTGTTCTGTGATGATTGTCACGTTTAATAGTTGCTGAGCGCATACAGTGAAGTTATAAAACACTCTCGTATTTTTCCTATTTTGTTGCATTACAACCTGTAATTTAAATTGATATTTATTTGGATTTCATGTAGTGGACATACACAAAATAGTCCAAATTGGTGTAGTGAAATTAAAAAAATAACTTGTTTCAAATAATTCTAAAAAATAAATCGCAGAAAAGTGGTGCGTATATATGTATTCACACCCTTTGTTATGAAACCCCTAAATAAGATAGGGTGCAACCAATTACCTTCAGAAGTCACATAATTAGTTAAATAAAGTACATCTCTGTGCAATCTAAGTGTCACATGATCTGTCACATGATCTCAGTATATATACACCTGTTCTGAATGTCCCCAGAGTCTGCAACATCAATAAGCAAGGGGCACCACCAAGCAAGTGGCACCATGAAGACCAAGGAGCTCTCCAAACAGGTCAAGGACTAAGTTGTGGAGAAGTACAGATCAGGGTTGGGTTATAAAAAAATATCAGAAACTTTGAATATCCCACAGAGCACCATTAAATCCATTATAAAAAATGGAAAGAATATGGCACCACAACAAACCTGCCAAGAGAGGGCCGCCCACCAAAACTCACGGACCAGGCAAGGAGGGCATTAATTAGAGAGGCAACAAAGGGACCAAAGATAACCCTGAAGGAGCTGCAAAGCTCCACAGCGGAGATTGGAATATCTGTCCATAGGACCACTTTAAGCCGCACACTCCACAGAGCTGGGCTTTATGGAAGAGTGGCCAGAAAAAAGCCATTGCTTAAAGAAAAAAATAAGCAAACACGGTTGGTGTTCGCCAAAAGGCATGTGGGAGACTCCCCAAACATATGGAAGAAGGTACTCTGGTCAGATGAGACTAAAATTGAGCTTTTTGGCCATCAAGGAAAACGCTATGTCTGGCGCAAACCCAACACCTCTCCTCACACCGAGAACACCATCCTCACAGTGAAGCATGGTTGTGGCAGCATCATGCTGTGGGGATGTTTTTCATTGGCAGGGACTGGGAAACTGGTATGATGGATGGCGCTAAATACAGGGAAATTCTTGAGGGAAACCTGTTTCAGTCTTCCAGAGATTTGAGACTGGGACGGAGGTTCACATTCCAGCAGGACAATGACCCTAAGCATACTGCTAATGCAACACTCGAGTGGTTTAAGGGGAAACATTTAAATGTCTTGGAATGGTCTAGTTAAAGCCCAGACCTCAATCCAATTGAGAATCTGTGGTATGATTTAAAGATTGCTGTACACCAGCGGAATCCATCCAACTTGAAGGAGCTGGAGCAGTTTTGCCTTGAAGAATGGGCAAATATCCCAGTGGCTAGATGTGCCAAGCTTATAGAGACATACCCCAAGAAACTTGCAGCTGTAATTGCTGCAAAAGGTGGCTCTACAAAGTATTGACTTTGGGCACGCTCACAATTTCAGTTTTTTTGTGTTATTTCTTGTGAAATTTTTTTTTGCATCTTCAAAGTGGTAGGCATGTTGTGTAAATCAAATGATACAACCCCCCCCCCAAAATCAATTTGAATTCCAGGTTGTAAGCAACAAAATAGGAAAAATGCCAAGGGGGGTGAATACTTTCGCAAGCCACTGTATACTATGCAATCGTGGGTTTATAACTATGTTTTATTTGAGTATGACACTAAGACAGTTGCCAGCTTACACTACTGTGCAACCTAGTTTCAACTGTTGCTGGCCTACCCTGTCTGTAATCATTCAAGCAAACCTCAGGTAGGCTACAGAAGTCCTTCAATGTGTATCGGTTAATCAGTCATGACACGAGAGACGTGTAGTTTATTGAGTTGGTAAGGAGAAAAAAACAGGCTGAAGACAACGTATAGCATAACCATTAGTTAAAACAGATGAATCATGGATAGCGAAATGAATGAATTACAGCGAGTGTTTGACATGCTTTAGTCTGACAACTCCTCAGTTCTCTTTCATCAAGCTGCAAGAAAATAAATGTTTACCTGTTGCACAGTTGTCGGCTACAAAAGCTATGTTGTACATTTGATACCGAAAAGTTGTTAATTATTATTTCATGAATATTCTAGCACCAGCTACTCCTTGTCATGCAGCCTTATCAGTCTTAGGGCTGGATTCAGAAGATGTCTGAAGGGTCCTGTTGATTATAGAGGTGAGACTTTGACCCTGTCTGTTAATGATAGTATAGAAGGTGTCTGAAGGGTCCTGTTGATTATAGAGGTGAGACTTTGACCCTGTCTGTTAATGATAGTATAGAAGATGTCTGAAGGGTCCTGTTGATTATAGAGGTGAGACTTTGACCCTGTCTGTTAATGATAGTATAGAAGGTGTCTGAAGGGTCCTGTTGGTTATAGAGGTGAGACTTTGACCCTGTCTGTTAATGATAGTATAGAAGGTGTCTGTAGGATCCTTGTGGAGATCAAGTTGAGCTGCTATTTTGACATCAACAAGAGGTCAAAGGTAAGGGAGACATGATCCTTATCATATGTCTGACAATGCAAATGATCTTGGATCATGTTTGTAGCTCATATGGAGAAGTTGGTTACTGTGTTTGGGTCAGACAGAACATGGCCACTGTGCTGCTGGGTGAGACAGAACATGGCCACTGTGCTGCTGGGTCAGACAGAACATGGCCACTGTGCTGCTGGGTGAGACAGAACATGGCCACTGTGCTGCTGGGTGAGACAGAACATGGCCACTGTGCTGCTGGGTGAGACAGAACATGGCCACTGTGCTGCTGGGTGAGACAGAACATGGCCACTGTGCTGCTGGGTGAGACAGAACATGGCCACTGTGCTGCTGGGTGAGACAGAACATGGCCACTGTGCTGCTGGGTGAGACAGAACATGGCCACTGTGCTGCTGGGTCAGACAGAACATGGCCACTGTGCTGCTGGGTGAGACAGAACATGGCCACTGTGCTGCTGGGTCATGTAATATATTAATGTGTTTTTTAGTGGAGATATGTGGTGTGTTAATGGTGGTACACACGTTCCCCGGCGGTCTGTTTTCATGCCCCCACAGGCTCTTCACACCACATTAAACAAGCTGGCCATGCTCCTCACACACAGACATTCACCTTGCCTGTGCCTCCACCAGTACTGGGACTGGGGCCTAATAGGTAGGTAGATATGACGGGTCTGTTTATAAAGACTGGGGCTGCTCTCTGCACTAGGATCACTGAACCACTGAGTATCGAGCGCTCTCTCTATCTCTCTAACACACACACACACATACACACACACACACACACACACACACAAACACACACACACACACACACACACAAACACACACACACACACACACACACACAAACACACACACACACACACACACAAACACACACATACACACACACACAAACTCACGCACACAAACCCACGCACACACACACACACAAACACACACACACAAACACACACACAAACACACACACACACACACAAACACACACACACACAAACACACACACACACACACAAACACACACACACACACAAACACACACACACACACACACACACACACAAATACACACACACCCAGTCTCCCCTCTGTCTTCTTCCTCTCCCACTGACTCATTTTCTATATCCCTCTTCCTTTCTCTCTCCAGTCCGTTTGTCATGTCTGGTGTCAGTGAGAAACAAGCTGATTCAGCCTGGGATGATCCAGATTTAAATGTGGTTGTCCCCGAAGAAGGATACAGACGTATGTTCTCTTGTGTCCACTGGTCCCTTTCCTTGACAGCAGTAGTGTTCTCTTGTGTCCACTGGTCCCTTTCCTTGACAGCAGTAGTGTTCTCTTGTGTCCTCAGGTCCCTTTCCTTGACAGCAGTAGTGTTCTCTTGTGTCCTCCGGTCCCTTTCCTTGACAGCAGTAGTGTTCTCTCGTGTCCTCCGGTCCCTTTCCTTGACAGCAGTAGTGTTCTCTTGTGTCCTCCGGTCCCTTTCCTTGATAGCAGTAGTGTTCTCTTGTGTCCTCTGGTCCCTTTCCTTGACAGCAGTAGTGTCCTCTGGTCCCTTTCCTTGACAGCAGTAGTGTCCTCTTGTGTCCTCCGGTCCCTTTGCAGCTCCTTCAGGGTTATCTTTGGTCTCTTTGTTTCCTCTCTGATAAATGCCCTCCTTGCCTGGTCCGTGAGTTTTGGTGGGCGGCCCTCTCTTGGAAGGTTTGTTGAGGTGCCATATTCTTTAATTTTTTTAAATAATGGATTCAATGGTGCACCGTGGGATGTTCAAAGTTTCAGATATTTTTTTATAACCCAACCCTGATCTGTAGTTCTCCACAACTTTGTCCTTGACCTGTTTGGAGAGCTCCTTGGTCTTCATGGTGCCGCTTGCTTGGTGGTGCCTCTTACACACAGGTGGACTATTTAACTAAATATGTGACTTCTGAAGGTAATTGGTTGCACCAGATCTTATTTAGGGGCTTCATACTGTATCAAAGGGGGTGAATACATATTTAAGCACCACTTTTTCGTTATTTATTTTTTAGAATTTTTTGAAATAAGTTATTTTTTTCATTTCACTTCACCAATTTGGACTGTTTTGTGTGTGTCCATTACATGAAAACACACACACACACACATTTGCAAGGCACTGTATTTCCTGTATGCTCTGACAGAGACCACAGACACCATAGTTCCAGAATGTCCCAATATTCCACTGGTGGAGAGAGTCGACTGTTTCCCTGACGCTGGTTCTTCTAAGGTAAGTTTCTATGGAGACCTGGGTCCTCTACTCCAGGCCTAAACACATCTCATCATGCCTAGAGGATTTACTTTCACATCATTACTTAAGAGAATGCGGATATCAGGAGTACCGAACCCTCCTCCTGGAGAGGTTTTACATCAAACCCTAATCTAGCATGTCTCGTTATACTTAGTAGCTACCCAGCAGGACCCTGATTAGCTCAATTAGGACTGTTACAACTGGATTGGAGCAAAAACCTGCATATCCAGTAGATTTCAAGGAGGAAGGTTGGCCAACCATTGCATATGTAATAAATGCTGCTGCTGATGGTGATGATGATGATGATGATGATGCTGATGCTGCTGTTGCTGATGATGATGATTCCCTTCATACCCTAGCTGGGGTGTCAGCAGCGAGGCTGTTGTTGGAGCCCATTGGACGAGAGAAACGCTCCATGGTGCTTCTTCGTCCATTAATGACGGCTACCCTGTGGTCAGCGAGGAGAGATCCAACAGCTACAATGAGCTCTACCTCCAACTTCCTCCCCCTCCCCCGTTTTTCTTCCGTTCCCCTAAGGCATGATTTCTCTCAAATATAACACGTACAGCATATTGCTAAACATGATAGACAGAATAACCGTTTTTCCATTTCCCTACTCGATATCACTACCTTATTCACAGTCAGTCCTAATAATTCAAAACATAGCATGCCCTATACTAGAAATTGCTCTTGAATTTGTCAACATAGATATCTGCTTAAAAATAATAATAATGTACCTTGGTGCTTGTGATTGGAGGCTTGTCGGCCCGTCTGAAGAGGAAGGTTGCCCCTCTCTGTTTGTTGAAGACATAGAGGACCTGTCTTTCCATGCTGACATGCAGACAGTGAACCGACTCAAATTCATGGTACACAAACACAAACACACACACACTCACACACAGCACACACTGAGACAACCAACAATAAAACACCAAAAAAGTCCTCCTGACTCCTGTCCCTGTGTTTTGTCCCCAGATCTCAGATGCCCATAAGCAGTGATTTGAGGTTCCCCATGAGCACGCCAAGCCCCCTATCACCCATACCTCTGGCTCCCTTAACTACAAGGTAGAGCTCACACACAACACCTTCGGCCTCCGAGTACGCAGGGCAGCTACCAACAAAGTCCTGTGAGTTTATGTGTGTTTCTGTCTGATTGTGTCTTTCTGTCGGTCTCAAAAATTATTTGTCACATCCGTCAGTCTATCTGCTGCAGTCCAACCTTGGTACTAATTCTCTTAGCGAAATACAAGAGAAAATAGCAGCCTATACATCTGGTTACAGCATCACATGTTAGACTTGATCCTCTTACAGGTGCTGTAGACCATGCAGTCACTTCATTAATATGTGTTATTCTGTCAGGACGCCAAAGACACGCACACACACACACACACGTGGCGGTCAGTGCCGTTTAAGATGAGGGAGGATTATTAATTTTTTTATGAGCATGGAGTGACATTCAATACCGCCTTGCACACTCTTGCCTGCATCCAGCTGATATAGGGTGTAATCATTAGTCCAACAGTTGCAAACGAGAGTTTCTACACGACAAATTCAAGTACATTTATCCCGTTTTGTTCCGTTTGCTTCCGTTTAAGAAACGTTTTTCAACAGAATCACGCGTAAACAGTATTCACTCTCATAACAGCCGTGTAGAATTCCTTCTCTTCCCTTCTCTTGAGGATTTCAATGCACAACAAATCAGCTGTTTGTGACCAGGCGAAAAAACCTTTCCAAGCCAAACCTCTACAAACAGCCTACATTGTTGTCCCCATATTAGCTAAAGTAACGTCATAGTCAGCATAGCTAATAGAACTAACACGTTAGTAAACCCGCTACAATCATGCAGTAACGTTAGTGTACAGTCAGTAAGCAGTTACACCGGCGGGTGGCAATAAATTAAGTAATACCAAAAGCTTAACTTGACTTGGAAGAGTTCCGGTGTTATGTTGGAAAGTCGTAGCCAGCTAACTAACAGGTTACTGTAGCCCTTCTTTGCAAAATTGTGTGTTTTAATCAGTTATCTGGTGACATGTGATAATATTTAGTATAGTTTTATCTAAAAATGATAACTTTTCTAATGTTTTACAATTTGTATTTTTATGAAATTCACTGAGGTCCTCCCCTTCCTCCTCTGAGGAGCCTCCACTGATGCACACACATGTTTTCCATGTTCCATGTCAGTATCCCCTGGCGATCAAGACGGTGTAATTACGCTTGTGTCACTCTGAGCAGGCTCAGTCAGTCTGTGGGACATCAAAGTCATTATACCAATCAATTACACCTCCAACCAGCCAACTTTAAAAAAAAACTTTTTACGGTCTCCGTGTAAAAGCATTACACCCCCAACCAGCCAAATAAACCTTTCTACAGTCTCCCTGTAAAACCATTAAAAACATGATTATGACTCCTGTTAAAACCATTAAAACCATGATTATGACTCGAGTTAAAACCATTAAAACCATAATTATGACTCCTGTTAAAACCATCAAAACCATGTTTATGACTCCTGTAAAAAACATGATTATTACTACTGTTAAAACCATGATTATGACTCCTGTTAAAACCATTAAAACCATGATTATGACTCCTTAAAAACCATTAAAACCATGATTATGACTACTGTTAAAACCATGATTATGTCTCCTGTTAAAACCATTAAAACCATGACTATGACTCCTGTTAAAACCATTAAAACCATGATTATGATTCCTTTTAAAACCATTAAAACCATGAATATGACTCCTGTTAAAACCATTAAAACCATGATTTTGACTCCTGTTAAAACCATAATTATGACTCCTGTTAGAAGCATTAAAATCATGATTATGACTCCTGTTAAAACCATGATTATGATTCCTGTTAAAACCAATTATGACTCCTGTTAAAACCATTAAAACCATGATTATGATTCCTGTTAAAACCATTAAAACCATGATTATGACTCCTGTTAAAACCATTAAAACCATGATTATGATTCCTGTTAAAACAAGATTATGACTCCTGTTAAAACCATTAAAACCATGATTATGGCTCCTGTTAAAACCATTAAAACCATGGTTATGCCTCCTATTAAAACCATTAAAACCATGATTATGACTCCTGTTAAAACCATTAAAACCATGACTATGATTCCTTTTAAAACCATTAAAACCATGAATATGACTCCTGTTAAAACCATTAAAACCATGATTTTAACTCCTGTTAAAACCATTAAAACCATGATTTTGACTCCTATTAAAACCATTTAAGCCATGATTATGACTACTATTAAAACCATTAAAACCATGATTATGACTCCTGTTAAAACCATGATTATGACTCCTGTTAGAAGCATTAAAATCATGATTATGACTCCTGTTAAAACCATGATTATGATTCCTGTTAAAACCATGATTATGACTCCTGTTAAAACCATTAAAACCATGATTATGATTCCTGTTAAAACAAGATTATGACTCCTGTTAAAACCATTAAAACCATGATTATGGCTCCTGTTAAAACCATTAAAACCATGATTATGCCTCCTATTAAAACCATTCAAACCATGATTATGACTCCTGTTAAAACCATGATTATGACTCCTGTTAAAAGCATTGGCCTAAATGAATAGGGCTAAATTGAAATGTTTCTTACAGAAGAAATATGAAAAGCATATGCGTAACCATGGTAGCAATAGAAAGAGAACAGTTTGGAGATAACGGGGAAATGATTAGACCAAAGTTGAGGACACAACAGTTCACCTGACACAAGACTGAACACAAACATTACACTGTTGATTGTATGTGCATTTTCAGTGGTGTAAAGTACTTAAGTTAAAATACTTTAAAGTATTACTTAAGTCGTTTCTTGGGGTATCTGTACTTTACTATTTAGATTTTTGACAACTTGTACTTTTACTTTAATACATTCCTAAAGAAAATAATGAATTTTTAATCCATACATTTTCCCTGACACCCAAAAGTACTTGTTACATTTCAAATGCTTAGCAGGACAGGTCAAGTGTCCAAGTCACGCGCTTCTCTAGAAAACATCCCTGGCCATCCACCCCTCTACAGTCAATAAACACGTTTGGACATTTGGGTATTTGGATTGCTTGTTTCACGTCAAAGCGGTACGTATTATAATCCTCATCTTTCAAAAAATATGGAGCAATCTTAATTTACAGCATTTTCCTCACTCAGACAACAAAACATTTGCAAAAGTCGCCCAATTAGCGGGAGGGATGGGGGCAATTTCTTGTCTTGTGCGGTGCTCAAGGTCAGAATGTCTCTCAGTCAAAACCCACACTGTGCCAGGAAGCACAGAGCCTGAGTTCTGACGTCATGTATAGCATGTTACGTTACAGCCACTAACGTTCCAATTTATACACTTATTAGGTCCCAAAAATGCAATTTTCAACCCGTATACGGGTACGAGTGTAAAGGGCTACAAACATTAAACCACTACTGTTATTGCCGCTGGTAAATAGGACTGAGTGACATGCAAATTAATTAACTTTTCACTCCATGTATAAGCCCTGCAAATATGCTTTGTAAAAGCATTAAACTAATATTATTATCTGCTGCTGAAAATAGGACTTAATGAGAAGTGAATTTATTCATTTACATAGTGCATGGTCCTGTGTCTGCTTTTAGTCTATCTGTCAACTATAGAGGCACACATATACAATGTACAGGACGGTGCAGAATAGCACCACTTGTTAATGACTGTCCGATTATACCACTTCCTCAGTGACTTAGAGGAAAAAATTGTTATAACCACAGTGAATTTGTGTTTAAAGGGTATGACCTTTTACTTTCCTTTGCCCAATGTGCTTATCAGATATCTGGCATTTGGCTCACAGAGATAGAAAGGGATATTGCTTTATACTGCATGCTATATTGCACATTACTGGGTAATATTTACTACATTACTGGATAATATTTACTACATTATTGGTAACATTTACTATATTACTGGGTAATATTTACTACATTACCTGGTAATATTTACTACATTGCTGGGTAATATTAACTACATTGCTGGGTAATATGTGCTACATAACTGGGTCATATTTACTACATTACTGGGTAATATGTACTACATTATTGGATAATATTTACAACATTACTAGGTAATATTTACTACCTTACTGGGTAATATTTACTACATTTCTGGGTAATATTTACAACATTGCTGGGTAACATTTACTACATTAATAGTTAATATGTACTATCTTACTGGGTAATATTTACTACATTGCTGGGTAATATTTACTACATTACTGGGTAATATTTACTACCTTACTGGGTAATATTTACTACATTACTGGGTACTATTTACTACATCCTGAGTGGCGCAGTGGTCTAAGGCACTGCATCGCAGTGCTAACTGTGCCACTAGAGATCCTGGTTCGAATCCAGGCTCTGTCGCAGCTGGCCGCGACGAGGAGACTCATGGGCGGCGCACAATTGGCCCAGCGTCGTCCAGGGTAGGGGAAGGAATGGCAGGCAGGGAGGTAGCTCAGTTGATAGAGCATGGCGTTTGCAACGCCAGGGTTGTGGGTTCGATTCCCACGGGGGGCCAGTATAAAAAAATATGTATTCACTAACTGTAAGTCGCTCTGGATAAGAGCGTCTGCTAAATGACTAAAATGTAAATGTAATTACTGGGTAATATTTAATACCTTACTGGGTAATATTTACTACATTACTGGGTAATATGTATTACATTACTGGGTAAATTGCTGGTGTTGAGTCTCATCAATATATGTCCTGGTTTAGATATAGCTCTTCAGATAACATGAGCAGGTACATGTTGAGAGAGAGAAAAAATCATTGACAGTGTTATTCCTATGATAGTATAAGCTTGCTCTCTGACCATATGGCACTTGTGTCATTCTCCACAGTGATAAAGGCTTTAATAACTAACCATACTAAAATCAATTTAACCCTTAGCAATTCCAATCATACCGAATAACTCTCCACTTTTCAACCATTACATTCAACAGTGCCATGTTTAGGTGAGCTGTGGTAGGGTTGTGTTCCTGTTCCTGTCATCCATTAGCCCAATTACAAGGAGTCTAGTCTCTTTAGGTGGACTTCCCCGATGGACAGGGAGTACCAAGGTCATTATACTACACTGTGATTGATTCCTCATCCTACAGTACTTAGTAGGATGAGACCTCTATCTCTGTCAGGGGAGTTCCTGTACATTGATTTAGTTTAGACTGTAGTTCGCCTAATGGTCTTCCTTTCTTTGTCTCAGGATGTTGGCTAATGTTTTTCTCACTGTAATAAAAACATAAAGGTTGTTAAAAGCAAGCTCTGCACAGTGCTTAGTGTGCACAGACACACAACTCAATTCATTATACTGCTCTTTATATATATCTCCCTCTCTCTCTCTCTCTCTCTCTCTCTCTCTCTCTCTGTCTCTCTCTGTCACTCTCTCTCTCTCCATTTTACTCTCTCACCCGTCTACTATTGAGCAAGGAATCAGAAGGGAAGATATCTCAATGTATGTCTTGTTAGTAATGTCAGTGGGATTCAACTACACAGGCCTCGTTATAGTGTGTTCTGATAGTCTGTCTGCAGGTTCTCCCAGAGGGTTTTTCCTCCATAACAATGGCCTGTCAGCATACTGTACTATACAGTTCATTACATACCCTGTGTGTTGTAATATAACCACTGTCTCTCCTCTTCTCAACACAAAAAACACCCACTCACCTCCCAACAAACCCACCACTCCACACACACACACACACACACACACACACACACACACACACAGGCTTGACACCACAGTGGATTCACTTGTGTTTACTGATCAGTACCTGCAGCTGTCTGCCAGACTGCCATCCCATAATATATATGGGCTAGGAGAACACGTCCTTCAGAACTATCTTCGTGGCACCAACTGGAGGACCTGGTCTATCTTCACACGAGATGCATTCCCTAATGGGGTGAGTACTGAGTAGGATATACACACACATACTGTAATGCACACAAATACATTGATCGTTCTCCAACATCACACAAGCAGCATGTATTCTATAAGGAGCACAGCTCATATCTGTCAGCTGCTGTGCACACGGTGTGTGTGTGTGTGTGTGTACATTCCATCCCAAAGGTCGGGTAATTTAATGTCTTGTAAGCTAATTAGTTTGTGCCGCCACCCCCTCAGCTTCGATCCATCCATCTGTCTCTCTCTCTCATCCTTTTCTTTCCTTCATCCCCCAGGGGACACATAACCTCTATGGTCACTATCCCTACCTCCTCTGTCTGGAGGACGAGACTGGCAAGTCCTTCGTAGTCTTCCTCATGAACAGCAACGCAACGGGTTAAAAACACACACACACACACGGGCCTACCGAGCAATCCAAGGCAATGCATCACAGTGCTAGAGGCGTCACTACAGACCCGGGTTTGATCCCAGGCTGTGTCACAAACTACCGTGATCGGGAGTCCCATAGGGAGGCGCACAATTGGCCCAGCGTCGTCCGGGTTAGGGGAGGGTTTGGCCGGGGGGGATTTACTTGGCTCAACGAGCTCTAGCGACACCTTGTGGTGGGCCGGGCGCATGCAGGCTGACCTTGGTTGTCAGGTGAACGTTCTTACCTCTGACACATTGGTGCGGCTGGCTTCTGGGTTAAGCGGGTGGGTGTTAAGAAGCGTTGGGGAGTTGCAGCGATGAGACAAGATCGAAATTGGGGAGAAAAAAGGAGGTACAAATTTAAATAAATATAAAACACACAATCATACAACAGAAACACATGAAAAGATGTGTCCAGAGATCAGAATATACAGTGATTTCGGAAAGTATTCAGACACCTTGACTTTTTCCATATTTTGTTACGTTACAGCCATATTCTAAAATGTATTAAATATTGTTGTTTTTTTCTCAGCAATTTACATAAAACAGCCCACAATGACAATGCGAAAACAGTTGATTTGAAATTCTTGTAAAAAAAAAAATACAATAAAAAATGAAAAACATTATTTACATAAGTATTCAGACCCTTTGCTATGAGACTTGTTTCCATTGATAATCCTTGAGATGTTTCTACAACTTGATTGGAGTCCACCTGTGGTCAATTCAATTGATTGGACATGATTTGGAAAGGCACACACCTGTCTATATAAGGTCCCACAGTTGACAGTGCATGTCAGAGCAAAGACCAAACCATGAGGTCGAAGGAATTATCTGTAGAGCTCCGAGATTGGATTGTGGGAAGGGTACCAAACAATTTCTGCAGCATTGAAGGTCCCCAAGAACACAGTGGCCTCCATCATTCTTAAATGGAAGAAGTATGGAACCACCAAGACTCATCCTAGAGCTGGCCGCCTGGCCAAACTGAGCAATCGGGGGAGAAGGGCCTTGGTCAGGAAGGTGACCAAGAACCTGAGCGCTCAGGACCTCAGACTGGGGCGAAGGTTCACCTTCCAACAGGACATCAACCCTAAACATACACCCAAGACAACGCAGGAGTCTCTGAATGTCCTTGAGTGGCTCAGCCAGAGCCCGGACTTGAACCCGATCGAACATCTCTGGAGAGACCCGAAAATAGCTGTGCAGCAACGCTCCCCATCCAACCTGACAGAGCTTGAGAGGATCTGCAGAGAAGAATGTGAGATACTCCCCAAATACAGGTGTGCCATGCTTGTAGCGTCATACCCATGAAGACTTGAGTACTGAGTAAAGGGTCTGAATACTTGTGTAAATGTGATATTTCTGTTTTTCTGTGTGTAGATTAATAAATTTTAGAACATGGTTGTAATGTAACAAAATGTGGAAAAAGTCAAGGGGTCTGAATATCAAATCAAATCAAATGTTATTTGTCACACGCGCCGAATACAACAGGTGTAGACCCTACAGTGAAATGCTTACTTACAAGCTCTTAACCAACAATGCAGTTTTAAAGAGCAGCAGTAAAATTACAATAGCGAGGCTATATACAGGGGGTACCGGCACAGAGTCAATGTGCGGGGGCACCGGTTAGTTGAGGAAATGGAGGTAATATATCAATGTAGGTAGAGTAATTAAAGTGACTATACATAGATAATAAATAGAGAGTAGCAGCAGCGTAAAGGGGGGGGGGGGGGGGGGGGGCAATGCAAATAGTCCGGGTAGCCATTTGATTAGATGTTAGGAGTCTCATGTCTTGGGAGTAGAAGCTGTTTAGAAGCCTCTTGGACCTAGACTTGGCACTCCGGTACCGCTTGCAGTGTGGTAGCAGAGAGAACAGTCTATGACCAGGGTGGCTGGAGTCTATGACAATTTTTAGGGCCTTCCTCTGACACCGCCTGGTATAGAGGTTCTGGATGGCAGGAAGCTTGGCCCCAGTGATGTACTGGGCCGTACGCACTACCCTCTGTATTTTATTTTTATTTTACCTTTATTTAAGTAAGCAAGTCAGTTAAGAACACATTCTTATTTACAATGACGGCCTACACCGGCCAAACCTGTAGTGTCTTGCGGTCGGAGGCCGAGCAGTTGCCATACCAGGCAGTGATGCAACCAGTCAGGATGCTCTCGATAGTGCAGCTGTAGAACCTTTTGAGGATCTGAGAAACCATGCAAAATCTTTTCAGTCTCCTGAGGGGGAATAGGTTTTGTAGTGCCCTCTTCACAACTGTCTTGGTGGTCTTGGACCATGATAGTTTGTTAGTGATGTGGACACCAAGGAACTTGAAGCTCTCAATCCACTACAGCCCGTCAATGAGAATGGGGGCGTGCTTGGTCCTCTTCTTTTTCCTGTAGTCCACAATCATCTCCTTTGTCTTGGTCACGTTGAGGGAGAGGTTGTTATCCTGGCACCACACGGCCAGGTCTCTGACCTCCTCCCTATAGGCTGTCTCATCGTTGTCAGTGATGAGGCCTACCACTGTTGTGTCATCGGCAAACTTAATGATGGTGTTGGAGTCGTGCCTGGCCTTGCAGTCATGAGTGAACAGGGAGTACAGGAGGGGACTGAGCACACACCCCAGAGGGGCCCCAGTGTTTTTAGGATCAGCGTGGCGGATGTGTTGTTACCTACCCTTTCCACCTGGGGGTAGCCCGTCAGGAAGTCCAGGATCCAGTTGCAGAGGGAGGTGTTTAGTCCCAGGGACCTTAGCTTGGTGATGAGCTTTGAGGGGACTATGGTGTTGAACGCTGAGCCATGGTGTTCCTAAGGCACTGTATCTCATCCCTGTGTGGTTTTGTTTGAGACCCTGTCCAGAGGTGACGCTTCAGCTGGCCCCAGTAGTGACCTACGGAACCATTGGAGGAGTTCTGGACTTCTACATCCTTCTGGGGGGACACACCTGAACAGGTGGTACAGGAGTTCCTATAGGTGAGACAGAGAGCGCAGTTGACTTTCACTTGAAGCTGATCATTTGGAAGTGTGTGGTAAGCATGGATGCTCTGTGATGCAGTAATACAGTGATACATTTGGAATCAGTATATGTGCATGTGTGTTGAGTGTGATGGAAGGAGTCAGGCGCAGGAGGGTAATCACCGAATACAGAGTTTATTCCTTTGTGGACACACAAAGGCGCTTAAATAGCGATCAACGAAACAGGCTCAGGGGAAACTCTCATCCCTGGCAAATACTCTGTAACGGTAGAATCCAATAATACATAGGCACAGGGGAAAGTCTACCCTGGCAACAAAATGTACGAGTAGCCCCCCCGAGCTACACTACTCTCACAAATAACAATCACCCACAAGGACAAGGGGGCAGAGGGAACACTTATACACGGACTGATGAGGGGATTCGAACCAGGTGTGAGTGATTGACAAGACAAGACAAAGGTGATGATGATTGGGGCGGCAGTGGTTAGTAAGCTGGTGACGACGAACGCCGAAGCCTGCCCGAACAAGGAGGGGAGGCAACCTCGTCCGAAGTCGTGACAGCATGTTACATGTTTCTTGTGTGTGTGTGTGTGTCCAGCTGATCGGCAGGCCAGTGATTCCTCCATACTGAGCTCTAGGCTTCCAGTTGTCTCTTCGGGACTATGGCAGTCTGGATGAAGTCAAGACAACCGTACGGTAGAACTACGGTAGAACTATTGGTTCTATAGGGACCTAGGTCACACACTAGCTCACCAGACATTTGGGAACCAAGTCATTATGTTAGAGCTAGAACCCATCTAGGAGCTAGAGAACTATGGAAAACCATGAGGTACCAGCAAATCAGAAAGTGAAAATTGTCCTGTATGTCCACCAATAACAAAACGGGAGCAATGGATTAGTAAATTATACCCACCAATCACAAGTAAGGGAAATACTGCTTGGAAGCCAGGAATCATTAGAAATCAGTTCCACACTGAAAGCTATAAGCAAAGGTCCGTAATCCACCTACCACGAGATAGGATTCAGCTGTAGACGAGAGATATGAAGCTCTCTATCAGAGCTGGAAAGGCAGCATGTGTGAGGGAGATGACCTTTTGCTCTCTGGGAGAATCCTGTTCCCTGTCAAATGGGTAGAGTCTGATAGTCTGGTCTCCAGTCCTTCAGGAGTCTCCAGCAAACGGGATAAATATTTACCATGTGAAAACTCATCAGCTCCTAACGAGAATTTAACTAACCTCCAAGACAATCAAGAGGTCTAACTTTGACACAAACAATCACAAAAAAACGCAGAAAAAACAAGCGTACTCTTTTTGTTTTAATAACCGCGTCCTTAATGTCCCCCTTCGACATTAAGATACAGCTGGTTGACAGCGGATATATTGAGGGACATATTTGATAGCGATCAGATAGACCACAGAGGGCATTATCACATTATCCTAATACGTCTGGAACTGATTACCATTAGCAGGGAACTGGCAGGAGCTGGGAACCATCTGTTAGAGTGATACGGAGAGGGACTGCCAAGCCACAGAATCAAGGCCCAGACCAAAAACAGAATGTGCTAACACTCTAGAATCCTCCAAAGGTTCCACTACACATTAGCCAAGTCACTAGCACTCACATCAAGGTCTGAGTCTTGCAGGCATGCCAGTAGGCTTCTGCTAAAGCAGATGCGCTTAACTTATGCTAAGACGCAAATATGTGTGAGGGGAATGCATTAAAGTAATGTAAAAATATGCTAATTTCTGAATCTGAGCGGATGTGTTTAAGTTACGCTAAGTTGCAAACATTTGAGTGGATGCGTATAGTCTCTGAGTCATTCTATATGCATTACATTCATACTAAGATGCAAATGCATTTAAGGGAATACATTTCAGTCATGCCAAGACGTTAATATTTTATTTAAACGCATTATAAGATGCAGCTTATTTTGAGTGGACGCATTGCACCGCAGTAAATACATGCCAAGTGGCGGAGTATTTAAGCCATACTGTCAAATATCTGAGTGACTTGGACTGAATGTAAACATGCAATGATGCTGATAATATGAGTGGTTGTAAAGACAAATACTGCGTGATTATGACAATAGCGTTCAAATCCTATAGCCTCAATTAAAACATTATATCAGACCTACTGTATGATTTACTATGTGTATGTTACTATATCGTCTACCTGTTTCTCTTCTGTCCCAGGACATCCAGTATACTGACATTGACTATATGGAAGAGAAGAAGGACTTCACTTATGATGCGGTCAAATTCAGAGACCTCCCTCAGTTCGCTGATTACGTGCACGAGAAGGGACAGAAGTACATTCTCATATCAGTGAGAAACACACGTTGATTTGTTTGACTCGTTTTTGACAACATTATGTTGGTTCTAAGTTAGGCTATGTCATTACAAGATCCAGCTTTGAATGAAACAATATTCACATTTGCCTCGGGAAAACTGCACTTAATGAAAAAATGCACCCATTTCAATAGTAGCGGGAATCTTGTAACTTTGCTATTATTTATACAAGTTGAAGTCGCCTCATCCACGGGAAAGGTGATGCGTTGCATTGAAAATGTGCACTTTTCGCCGCATAAAGGGAAAAATGCAGTCGTCAATGATTCATCCTGTGCCTAGGCCTATTGGAAATCATCTTCCTTCCTTTGCCTAGACCTGAGAAAAGATAGCCTACCCTATGACAAAATGTGATGCACACGCCATCCGATTGTTTCTCACACATCAAAGATCATTCCCTCTATAATAGGCTTTCGTTAGATGTTTTGATAGAGTTTAGTGCAGTTTTGCCAAAGAAAATGCTGCCCCTGATTGGAAAGTGACTGTATAAAGAACATCATGTAAAAGGATGGGTCATTACCCACCAGTTAGAAGATCAACGGGGCGTGACCGACCGAGGAACACAGAAGGATGCCTGGGTCACTGAGGCTGATGGAGAGACTCATCTGCTGGGAGAGGTACTGTAGGTGGGAAGGAGATACCTAGTCAGTTGCACAACTGAATGCATTCAACTGAAATGTGTCTTCTGCATTTAACCCAACCCCTCTGAATTGACATCCACGTAGCAGTTGTTGTTTAAGTGCCTTGCTCAAGGGCAGAACGGCAGATGTTTTACCTTGCTGGCTTGGGGATTCGAACCAGCAACCGTTCAGTTACTGGCCCAACGCTCTTAACCGCTGGGCTACCTGCCACCCATGGTGGTGGTGATGGTAGTACTGGTGGTGGTACTGGTGGTGGTGATGGTGGAGGTGGTGGTGTTGGTGGTAGTGATGGTGGATGTGGTGGTGGTGGTGGTGGTAGTGGTGTTGGTAGTGGTGTTGGTGGTTGTGGTTGTGGTGGTGGTGGAGGTGGTGGTGCTGGTGGTGGTGGTGGTGGAGGTGATGGTGTGTGAGTGCGTCCGTGCGTGCATGCATGTGAGAGAGGTAGACTGATCAATCCCATTGTCTAGGCTATGTGTGCGGAGAGAGAGAGAGAGAGAGAGAGAGAGAGAGAGAGAGAGAGAGAGAGAGAGAGAGAGAGAGAAAGAGAGAGACAGAAACAAAGATAAGCCACATATCTCATGGGTTAAGTCATTATTTTTTACCCAAACGATTAAGCCTGGCCCAGTGCTAATCACTTTTTTTCTGGTTTTATATCAGGTCAAACATACGCATTGATTCTACATTAGTGTTTAATCTCAAACTGTTCTGCATCACAGCCTGTGTGCTCCAAGTGTTAGCACAGACTGTGCTTACTTAAACCGTGTGTGTGTGTGTGTGTGTGTGTGTGTGTGTGTGTGTGTGTGTGTGTGTGTGTGTGTGTGTGTGCGTGTGTGTGTGTGCGTGTGTGTGTGTGTGTGCGTGTGTGTTTGTGTGTGTATGTGTCTTTGTGTTTGTGTGTGTGTGTTCTGTCTCACTGAGTGTGCTTTTAAAAACAATAGAGACAGCCGATGAGTAATGGTCCAGATGGCGGGATGCAAGCCATATTGGAGCATGCAAGGACATGCAGGTCTTTATTATCGCATTAAGGGTTAAGGGCTGGTGTAGATAATATATATATATATATATTATATATATATATATATATATATATATATATATATATATATATATATATATATACATATATATATATATATATATATATTATGGCATTAAGGGTTAAGGACTGGTGTAGATAAGATATTTATTATGGCATTAAGGGTTAATGGCTGGTGTACAGTCATGGTCAAAAGTTTTGAGAATGACACAAGTATTGGTCTTCACAAAGTTCGCTGCTTCAGTGTTATGAGATATTTTTGTCAGATGTTACTATGGTATATTTTGTTTGTCCACCCGCCTCTTGAGGATCGACCACAAATTCTCAATGGGATTAAGGTCTGGGGAGTTTCCTGGCCATGGACCCAAAATGTCAATGTTTTGTTCCCCGAGCCACTTAGTTATCACTTTTGCCTTATAGCAAGGTGCTCCATCATGCTGGAAAAGGCATTGGTCATCACCAAACTGTTCTTGGATGGTTGGGAGAAGTTGCTCTCGGAGGATGTGTTGGTACCATTCTTTATTCTTGGCTGTGTTCTTAGGCAAAATTGTGAGTGAGCCCACTCCCTTGGCTGAGAAGCAACCCCACACATGAATGGTCTCAGGATGCTTTACTGTTGGCATGACACAGGACTGATGGTAGCGCTCACCTTGTCTTCTCCGGACAATGTGTTTTCTGGATGCCCCAAACAATCGGAAAGGGGATTCATCAGAGAAAATGACTTTACCCCAGTCCTCAGCAGTCCAATACCTGTACCTTTTGCAGAAAATCAGTCTGTCCCTGATATTTAATCCTGGAGAGAAGTGGCTTCTTTGCTGCCCTTCTTGACACCAGGCCATCCTCCAAAAGTATTCGCCTCACTGTGCGTGCAGATGCACTCACACTTGCCTGCTGCCATTCCTGAGCAAACTCTGCACCGGTGGTGCCCCGATCCCGCAGCTGAATCAACTTTAGGAGACGGTCCTGGCGCTTGCTGGACCTTTTTGGGCGCCCTGACGCCTTCTTCACAACAATTGAACCTCTCTCCTCGAAGTTCTTGATGATCCGAGAAATGGTTGATTTAGGTGCAATCTTAATAGCAGCAATATCCTTGCCTGTGAAGCCCTTTTTGTGCAAAGCACAAGAAGAACAATGATTTCAAGCACCACCCTCCTTTTAAAGCAATCAGCATGACAGAGTGATCTCCAGCCTTGTCCTCGTCAACACTCTCACCTGTGTTAATGAGAGAATCGCTGACATAATGGCAGCTGGTCCTTTTGTGGCAGGGCATAAATGCAGTGGAAATGTTTTTTGGGGATTAAGTTCATTTTCATGGCAAAGAGGGACTTTGCAATTAATTGCAATTCATCTGATCACTCTTCATGACATTCTGGAGTATATGCAAATTGCCATCATCAAAACTGAGGCAGCAGACTTTGTGAAAATGTGTATTTGTGTCATTCTCAAAATGTTTGACCACGACTGTAGATAACGACCACAGTCTGCTCTGGATGCCTGCACAACTGTAGGATGGTGTTGGCTGGAGAGGGTTACTAAGATCCCACATGTACAAACACCTGTTACATGTTTTTTAATATTGAATGGTTATCGATAAACTTGAAAGTTGAAAAAACGGATTAAAGAGTGTGTTTGGGAAGTTAGAAGAGGTGTGTGGAGAATATAATGACATTAGGGGAGAATTTGAGAGCGGGAACAGACAGAATAGGGGGAGAGGTAATGGACAGGGAGAGAGAATGGAGAGAGAAAGATGGAGGGAGAGAGAATGGAGAGAGAAAGATGGAGGGAGAGAGAGAAAGAAATATGGTGTGTGTATGTGTGTGTGTGTTTATGTGAATGTGTGTGAAAATGATTCATATTCTATTTCTGCTAGTGGTTGTTAGCGGTGGGATAAAAGCTAGGTAGTTTTTTACTGAGGGGAGAAACCTTTATAATAATAATAATAATAATATGCCATTTAGCAGACGCTTTTATCCAAAGCGA
This sequence comes from Coregonus lavaretus, assembly GCF_964263955.1. Taxonomy (NCBI): domain Eukaryota; kingdom Metazoa; phylum Chordata; class Actinopteri; order Salmoniformes; family Salmonidae; genus Coregonus; species Coregonus lavaretus. Next base: position 42,704 of record NW_028165210.1, on the reverse strand, counting down.
CTTACTTACTCTGTAACCCTGTCATACAAGATCAGCCCAGACCTCAACCTAACCTACAAACACACACATAACTACAAACACACACACACACATGCACACACAGCTACAAACACACACACGCATATGCAATTGAAAAATGTCTCTCTCTCCTTCACCCCCCCCCCGCCCCCCCTTCCTCTGAGGATTAATCATTGCTCTCTGTGCATGTCATTAGCAATGGCTTCAAACACACAGTCACTCTGGCGATTTATATTGCATTATTGATTGATGCTCTCCTCCTTTCTCCTCCCCTCACTCTCCTCTGTCCTTCTCTCCCCTCTAAACATTGTCCTCCTCTCATTCCTACCATCCTTTCTCCTTCTCCCCTCCTACCCTCTCTCTTTCTCTGCATGGCCTTTGCTCCGCTTCTCCCCCTTTCTCTAGGTCTACATCTCCTGAGTCTTTCTCTCCTCTCTTCTCTCTCTCTAGGTCTGGCCAGTTGAGACAAACTACACTAACCGCAGCTGTACAGAGTGGTGGGCTGAGAAGTATGTCAGGTTCTCAAAGGAAACGTGATGCTCTGTGGAGTGTAAGTCTGTTCTACTAATGTTTGATTGTACTATATTTATTTTCATCATCAGTTAATGTAGTCCTTCAAAACCCAAGTCTGACATACACATCCACACATCCCAACTCTGTATTCTATCTGACAGGATATGAATGAGGTCGCCAACTTCAAGAAAGGCTCCAACTACCCTCCCTTCACTCCTAATAATGCTGTTTATTAACCCTCAACTACCCTCCCTTCACTCCTAGTAAGACTGTTTATTAAGCCAAATCAGTGTACCCTATGTAATCTAGTATCTCTGGTGAAAGGAGCCACATTCTATTTTTGGATATGAACAGGAAACACAAACCTTTTCTCATGTCTCCTTTTGATAATCTTTGTTGATTTGCACAAAAGGTTTCTAATGACATGTTTAGGACTTGAGAAAATATAAAAAACTCTGTCACCTCATCCTGTTAGCATACCGCTCGCTAGTGCCACTCCTCGGTCACCTCATCCTGTTAGCATACCGCTCGCTAGTGCCACTCCTCTGTCACCTCAGCCTGTTAGCATACCGCTCGCTAGCGCACTCCTCTGTCACCCCATCCTGTTAGCATACTGCTCGCTAGTGCCACTCCTCTGTCACCTCATCCTGTTAGCATACCGCTCGCTAGCGCACTCCTCTGTCACCTCATCCTGTTAGCATACCGCTTGCTAGCACCACTCCTCTGTCGCAGTCCTCTTTTGTCCTTACTTTTCTTCCTCTTTCTTCTGTCAATTTCTCTCTCTGCTAATTAAAAGGCGTTATTGGCAGAGACACATTTTGTAAACATCATCAGAGCCTAGTATTGTTAGGAAAATCAATGGACATTCTATTTAGCTAGCTTATTAGAGCAACAAAGCAACAATGATCATACTCTCTCTCTCTCTCTCTCTCTCTCTCTCTCTCTCTCTCTCTCTCTCTCTCTCTCTCTCTCTCTCTCTCTCTCTCTCTCCACACCCTTCCCTCGCCCCCTGCTCTCCCTGTAGTGCTTTGAAGCTTGTGTTTTGGGGGAACCGGACCCTGATGCTGACCCGCTCCTCCTTCCCTGCAATGGGGAAGTACTCTGGCCATTGGCTGGGTGACAACGCTGCTAACTGGAACGACATCAAATAGGCCATACCTGGCATGTTTGGAGTCCCCTACGTGAGTACCTCAAGTGATGTCTGATGGTTTGATACCGTAAACTATTGATTTACAGGTTTGTTTATTTATCAGTTTGAAGACTGAAAAGTGTCTTCACCGGAAGCTTGTACTTCACTACCACAGCTGACACAGAGGCAGGTTAGTGAGAAACACTTACCGATGATATATTTAAGAACGGTTCGAAGCCGTTTGGCTCTGGCCTCTTGTCGACAGGACAGACAAATAACAGTGTGCAAACGTCAGTTAGAAACCAACAGGGAGTCATAAACACATGCACATGCTTACACACGTGCAAGCTCACACACACTACTCCAGCTGTGTCAGGGAGTGAAAGAGTTGCCAACCCCAGTCCTGAAGGGACTCTGTCCGAGAGGTTTTCCAATTCTTGTTTGGCACACAAACCCATTCAAACTCACTCTCTCTTTCAATCACACACACACACACACACACACACACACGCACACACACACACACACACTGGGATTTGGATCGATGCCCTCCCATTGAGCACGCTGTAAAGTGCCCTGCTATCAAACTAAAGCAACACTCAAACACACATCTCTCAAAGGATGGACCATTGATTGGGTATTCTCTTTCATGCTTACCATATGCAATTACCTAAACACTGTATACAGTGAGGGAAGAATTTTTTTTTGGATCCCCTGCTGATTTTGTACGTTTGCCCACTGACAAAGAAATGATCAGTCTATAATTTTAATGGTAGGTTTATTTGAACAGTGAGAGACAGAATAACAACAACAAAATCCAGAAAAACGCATGTAAAAAATGTTATGAATTGATTTGCATTTTAATGAGGGAAATAATTATTTGACCCCTCTGCAAAACATGACTTAGTACTTGGTGGCAAAACCCTTGTTGGCATTCACAGAGGTCGGACGTTTCTTGTAGTTGGCCACCAGGTTTGCACACATCTCAGGAAGGATTTTGTCCCACTCCTCTTTGCAGATCTTCTCCAAGTCATTAAGGTTTTGAGGCTGATGTTCGGCAACTCGAACCTTCAGCTCCCTCCACAGATTTTCTATGGGATTAAGGTCTGGAGACTGGCTAGGCCACTCCAGGACCTTAATGTGCTTCTTCTTGAGCCACTCCTTTGTTGCCTTGGCCATGTGTTTTGGGTCATTGTCATGCTGGAATACCCATCCACGACCCATTTTCAATGCCCTGGCTAGGAAAGGAGGTTCTCACCCAATATTTGAAGGTACATGGCCCCCTCCATCGTCCCTTTGATGCGGTGAAGTTGTCCTGGCCCCTTAGCAGAAAAACACCCCCAAAGCATAATGTTTCTACCTCCATGTTTGACGGTGGGGATGGTGTTCTTGGGGTCATAGGCAGCATTCCTCCTCCTCCAAACACGGCGAGTAGAGTTGATGCCAAAGAGCTCGATTTTGGTCTCATCTGACCACAACACTTTCACCCAGTTCTCCTCTGAATCATTCAGATGTTCATTGGCAAACTTCAGACCGGCCTGTATATGTGCTTTCTTGAGCAGGGGGACCTTGCGGGCGCTGCAGGATTTCAGTCCTTCACGGCGTAGTGTGTTACCAATTGTTTTCTTGGTGACTATGGTTCCAGCTGCCTTGAGATCATTGACAAGATCCTCCTGTGTAGTTCTGGGCTGATTCCTCACCGTTCTCATGATCATTGCAACTCCACGAGGTGAGATGTATGGAGCCCCAGGCCGTGGGAGATTGACAGTTCTTTTGTGTTTCTTCCATTTGCGAATAATCGCACCAACTATTGTGACCTTCTCCCCAAGCTGCTTGGCGATGGTCTTGTAGCCCATTCCAGCCTTGTGTAGGTCTACAATCTTGTCCCTGACATCCTTGGAGAGCTCTTTGGTCTTGGCCAATTTGGAGAGTTTGGAATCTGATTGATTGATTGCTTCTGTGGACAGGTGTCTTTTATACAGGTAACAAGCTGAGCTTAGGAGCATTCCCTTTAAGAGTGTGCTCCTAATCTCAGCTCATTACCTGTATAAAAGACACCTGGGAGACAGAAATCTTTCTGATTGAGAGGGGTCAAATACTTATTTCCCTCATTAAAATACAAATCAATTTATAATATTTTTGACATGTGTTTTTCTGGATTTTTTTGTTGTTATTCTGTCTCTCACTGTTCAAATAAACCTACCATTAAAATGATAGACTGATCATTTCTTTGTCAATGGGCAAACGTACAAAATCAGCAGGGGATCAAATACTTTTTTCCCTCACTGTACATGTATTCTGCCAATTTAGCCTTTTAACAAATGGAAAGCAATATCAGGCAAGATAAACAACACCATCCCAGACCCTGCTGTATAGTTTCCAATGCTATATCTGTGTGTTTTCCTGAGTGTGTTTTTGTGAGTGTGTCAGTATTTGTAACGTTCTGTCCTGTCCTGTCCTGTGTGTTTTCAGATTGGTGTTGATATTTGCTGTTTCTTTGACGACACGTCAGAAGTCGTTGTGTCGTCGTTGGATGCAGGTGGGAGCATTCTATCCCTTCAGCCGGAACCACAAAGCCCAGTACCTCAAGGTACCTGTTCCCTTGTTCTTTTTTATACCAAGTATGGAGTCAAAACGTAAACCAAAATTATGAATCCAAGTATGGATATATCAAAATTAAAGCAGAGAATGATTTCTGACGAAGGTTCACGTTGTGAACTTTTTGGCCAAAGGGCCTTTTTCAAAACCAGTCTCAGTTTCCATGCTCAGTCTCACTTTACATGTTGAGTAGCTACTGGTCAAGACTTCTCAGGACATTATATATATTCATCCCCTCTCCTCCCCCCTCTAACTATTCTCTAGGTTGTTGCTATAAAGAGAATATGTTCTCAGTCATCTTACCTGGTAAAATAAGGTTCAATAAATAAATACTTACATTTCAGTGAGACTTGACATGTCTGGTCTTGAAGTAAGGCCTTGCTGAAATGTAGATTTTTGACTTTGTATTTCAATGAGAACAATATTTAAATTGTGGGGAGAGAGAGAGAGAGAGAGAGAGAGAGAGAGAGAGAGAGAGAGAGAGAGAGAGAGAGAGAGAGAGAGAGAGAGAGAGAGAGAGAGAGAGAGAGAGAGAGAGAGAGAGACAAAGAGAGAGAGAGAGAGAGATAGGCCATCTGCCGGCAGACAGGATATGTTGATGAATCTGAAGAGTGATTCACACTAATGAGATGGATCATGTCTAACCTTTGCTTTGCCCTAATCACTTCTCTCATCAGAAGGCCATACAGGGCAAAGTCCTCGACACACACACACACACATTTTGGACATTGAGGATTAGCCATTCAGCAGCTAATCATCCACTCAGACTCCACAATTAAGATATTTTTAATTTTTCCTTTCTCTGTCTCTGTTGTGTCTCTTTCTCTGTCTCTATGGTGTCTCTGTCTCTGTGGTGTCTCTGTCTCTATGGTGTCTCTGTCTCTGTCTCAATGGTGTCTCTGTCTCTGTGGTGTCTCTGTCTCTGTCTCTATGGTGTCTCTGTCTCTGTGGTGTCTCTGTCTCTGTCTCTGTGGTGTCTCTGTCTCTGTCTCTATGGTGTCTCTGTCTCTGTGGTGTCTCTGTCTCTGTCTCTATGGTGTCTCTGTCTCTGTCTCTGTGGTGTCTCTAACTCTGTCTCTAAGGTGCCTCTGTCTCTGTCTCTATGGTGTCTCTGTCTCTATGGTGTCTCTATCTCTGTGGTGTCTCTGTCCCTGTCTCTATGGTGTCTATGTCTCTGTCTCTGTGGTGTCTCTGTCTCTGTCTCTAAGGTGTCTCTGTCTCTGTCTCTATGGTGTCTCTGTCTCTGTGGTGTCTCTGTCTCTATGGTGTGTCTGTCTCTGTCTCTGTGGTGTCTCTGTCTCTATGGTGTCTCTATCTCTGTGGTGTCTCTATGGTGTCTCTGTCTCTGTGGTGTCTCTGTCTCTGTCTCTATGGTGTCTCTGTCTCTATGTTGTCTCTGTCTCTGTCTCTAAGGTGTCTCTGAATCTGTCTCTGTGGTTTCTCTGTCTCTGTGGTCTCTGTCTCTGTGGTGTCTCTGTCTCTGTGGTGTCTCTGTCTCTGTGGTGTCTCTGTCTCTGTGGTGTCTGTCTCTGTGGTGCCTCTGTCTCTGTCTCTATGGTGTCTCTGTCTATGTTTCTGTGGTGTCTCTTTCTCTGTCTCTATGGTGTCTGTCTCTGTGGTGTCTCTGTCTCTGTATCTGTGGTGTCTCTGTCGCTGTCGCTGTCTCAGTCTGTGTCTCTGACTCTGTCTCTGTCTCTGTGGTTCTATGTCTCTGTGGTGTCTCTGTCTCTGACTCTGTCTCTGACTATCTCTGAGGTGTCTCTGTCTCTGACTCTGTCCATGTCTCTGACTCTGTCACTGTCCTTGACTCTCGCTCTGTCTCTGTCTCTGTGGTGTCTCTGTCTCTGTGGTGTCTCTGTCTCTGTGGTGTGTCTGTCTCTGTGGTGTCTCTGTCTCTGTGGTGTCTCTGTCTCTGTGGTGTGTCTGTCTCTGTCTCTGTGGTGTCTCTGTCTCTGTGGTGTCTCTGTCTCTGTGGTGTGTCTGTCTCTGTGGTGTCTCAGTCTCTGTGGTGTCTCTGTCTCTGTCTCTGTGGTGTCTCTGACTCTTTCTCTGTCTCTGTGGTGTCTCTGACTCTGTCTCTGTCTTTGTCTATGTCTACGTCTCTGTTGTGTCTCTGGCCTGGTTTCTTCATGTGTTCTCTCCCTCTCTGCTCTTCCTGTTCATTGGCATGTTGAGTGTGTTGTTGTTGATTGCTAAGTGTCATCATGGTGGTTATAAATGCCTTTCTCCCCACCTCCCTCCCTCCCCTACCTCTACCTCCTACTCCCATACCTCTACCCCCTACTCCCATACTTCTACCCCCTACTACCCTACCTCTACACCCTCTCTGTGCCCCCCCCCCCCCCCCCCCACCCCCCTCCGCCAGTTTCTCTAGACAAAACACCTGCTCCTCACACCTGTACTGGACCCTGTGAGTACATGTAATGAAGCAGGCTTTAACTCAGTTCAGTACTACGACAAACAAATACCATGTATTTCACATTTCATTTGATTGATCTACAAAAATATTGGCGGGATAAACCCCTTGAGATGAGATATCTCTCGCTAACACACACACACACAGACACAGACACACACTAGTTGACCTCCGTTGGGACGAGCACATGACATGGGATTTACTTTCCATCCTCTCTTTCATTTCCCCCTCTTTTCCCTCCCCTGTAATGAGAGCACTGACCTCATTAAAGGCAGATTAGAAGTGCAGATAGATTTTGTGTGTGTATGTGTGTGTGTGTGTGTGTGTGTGTGTGTGTGTGTGTGTGTGCGCGCACACAATAGTTTTTGTGTGCGTATTTTTATGTGTGTACACATTTGTGTGTATGAGTGTGTATGTGTGCCTGTGTGTGTTTGTTTGTGTGCGTATGTCTGTGTATATTTGTATGAGTCTGTATGTGTGAGAGTGCAGATAGATTGCTGTCATGTTAAAGTGGCCTGATTAATAAGCAATGTAGCATGGCCTCTGGCGAATTGGAGAATAGCAGAGTGGGACTCTATTCTGGATATAATAACTGTAGAGTGTAATTGTGAAAAGTTTATTATGCTAGCAGAGAGAAAGAAGAAGGTGTTGAGGCTGTCACCCACGAGCTTGACTTCTCTTTGGGGATACAGAGAGGATCTCCTCCACAAATTTGATCAAAAGTTGTGAAATAACTCAGACTTATGTAATAAGTTGTGTATTGACATCAATACATAAGTGTGAAAGAGCATGTTCTTTGTTTGTACAGGTTTCTGTAAATATATTATGGATGCTGCTAATTACTATGTCTTTCTCTAAAAGTAATATCCTGCTTTCCAGTGTACCTTTTCCTCTGTCGCTCTCTCTTTCTCCCTCTCTCTCTTTCTCCCTCTCTCCCTCTCCCTCTCTTACTCTCTCCCTCTCTCCCTCTCTCTCACTCTCACTCTCATTTTCCCTATTTTACTGCTCTCTCTATCTTTCTCTCACTATATATACCCCCTCTCTCCCCTACCCTGTCTCTATCTTTCTCTCACTATATTTACCCCCTCTCTCCCCTACCCTCTGTTTCTCCCCTTTGCTCTTTCATTATATGTGACTTGTTTCAGGAAACTAGGCGTATGTCACGCGTCACTACTTCAGAGGAGAGGCATTTGAACGTAAACATGTATTTTTTTAAAGACTATCGTTTTTTGGCAGACATGCCTTCTGGAACATGTGAACTTTCATGTGCCTTAATAACAAACATGAATGCCATCTTTAAATACGAATACAATTATATGAGTCTAGTTGGTTTAGCCTCGAAAAAAGACAGGGACCTTCCCGCTAGCCATGATTGGCTGAGCTAATGGATGGGCTGGATATGCTGAGAGATGAGCTCGGACTGGTCTGCCATGTAGCACGCTTCTTTCTATAACATTAACTGCTCAGTATGTGTAGGTATCATGAAGAACTGCAAAAGTGTTGCTAATGCCCTACACTTTCTGGAGGACAGAGTTTTTAAATCAGTGGAATGCCCGGTGGAAGGAGAGTATGATAGCTAAGGAGATGGAGAAGATTCTGGCGTTTGATTTCAAATATGCGGAGGGAGTCGAAAAGAGAACACACAGAAGGCTGTTATATGAAACACCTGTCTCCGGATTACATCTTCAAACTAAGGGCAACCATGGCATCAGTGACAGAGAGGAAAAACCATTCATCCATGTGTATGGGTAAGATAGTCAAGCTAGCTCCATTTTCAGATATTATATGTTTCTAATTTAGTCAGAAAGTTGTTTTCATTGCAATTTAAAGCATACTGTTAGCTAGCTAGATAACATTAGCTGGCTGGCTCGCTAGCTAATGTTAAATGTATGATCGATCTGTGTAGTAATATTATTTGTATCTCAGAGCCATTTGCATTGCTAGTTATAGCCTTATGTTAGCTAGCTAGCTAATATTGAACCTAGTTGGTTAGCTTTAGCTACCTACAGATTCATGCAGGGTAGTAACGTTATGAGTTGGGATTGTGGTTCATTGTTTAGCTAGCTAGCTACGTGTCTAAACAAAAGACTCCACTATGCAAGTAATTATTTCACTTTATCGTTTACACCTTTACACATGTGCATGTGACAAATAAACGTTGATTTTATTTGATATAGTGTGTGTTAACCAAGACGGTAATGTGAAGAACAACATGACCTGCACCAAAGTCAAATTAGGATATAACGTCATGCCAACAAGACAGTGTCCAAGTTCTAAAATTCTGTAAGCTATTTTCTGTAATTAGCTTGCCATTAACATGTAAATACTAAATTATTAAATATTAAAGCATTAGACCTATCACTAAAAGCTTCAGTCATACAAAAGTTATCCTTAAATCCGAACTGGTTCTCAAGTAAATTAGTAAGATTGTCTCACCCAATGTTCAAGAAAGGCCTTTTTCCCTTTATTCAGATTACAACAACTCATTTGTAGTTATTTGAAAAGGAAATCATCTCCCAAATATCATTATTTCTAAAACAAGCCATAGAAAGTTGGTTGCAATTTCAATTTAATCCTCCAGAAATGACAGAACAAATAATGCAACAAATATTGTGGTTAAATTCAAATATACTAATTGACAAAAAAACTTTATTTTTTGACAGAATGTTTAAAAAAGGTATAATCTTTGTAAATGATATCATCGGTAGGACTGGTGGAGTTATGTCGCAAATGCAGCTAACAAATGTCTGCTCTACCCAAAATTTCAACCAAATAATTGCAGCCTTACCGCAAAAGTGGAAGAGGAAAGTGGAAGGGGGAGAAACTAAGGAACTTGTCTGTCGGCCTTGCATTAAAGAACATAATTGGTTAAGGAAAACTGAGATAAATAAAAAAGTATATCAGTTTCATTTTAGGACCAAAGGATTGACAGCCATCCCATATAGATTGCAAAATAGTTGGGAAGAGATTTTTGACGTACCGATCCCATGGCGTAGTGTTTATGAACTGACACGCAAAACGACACCGGATTCAAAACTTAGAATCTTTCAATTTAAATTATTATATAAAAATCTTACTACCAATAGAATGTTATTTATATGGGGGATACAATCTCCCCAGCTCTGCAGATTTTGCTGTGAAGAGACAGAATCATTAGATAATTTGTTTTGGTTCTGTCCATTTGTAGCTTGTTTTTGGACACAGGTCCAGGAATGGCTAAAGGATTGCAATATTTACCTGGAGCTAACCTTGCAGATAGCATTACTGGGGGATCTGAAAAGTCAGAGTCAATCAATCAATAATATAATAATACTTTTAGCAAAAATGTTTATTTTTTATTCACAATCTGTAGAAGCAATGAGAATAGAAAGGTTTAGAACTTTTGTAAAACATCACAGTACGGTTGAAATATATATGGAAATAGAAATCCTATATGGATGGTGTTAAGAGATAGATTGGAGGTATTGAATAGAGTTGAAGGATGGGACTAATAACAAATAACAACAAATAATAACAAAGATAGTTAATAATGTAAGCATACTGTGTCCATAATAAGTATATAGGTTGTATGTTGGGAGCTTTTGGAAAAGAGCACAGTTAGAAAGATATGGCATATAGAAGCAAACCGGATGGACATCATGAAAATGATCGGAGAGGTTGAGAGTAGAAGAAGTTCAGGAGCAAAAAAATTAAAATAAAAACATTAAAAAAAAAAATATAAAAATATATATATATATATATATATATATATATATATATATATATATATATATATATATATATAATATAATATAATTATTGTAAAATTAACTGTGTCCATAAGGATAGATAGTAAGTATAGGCAGGAAGTAGAGGCCTGGGCATTGTTACTCCAAGTAGGGAAAGGATGGCGTGGTTGAAAAGTAATAAAGTGGAGTATATATTTAAAAAACATGGGGGATTGGAAGTGATGCAAACAATTACATTAATAGAAGATACAATCTATCTGCAATATTAAGCTGATCCATCCCCCAGAAGAAAAAAAATACTATCTTGTTTGCGAGTTTATTTTCCTGTAATAATTAATAAAAATTAGCTTATGTTAAGAATTTGTCAGCTATATGATATGGTCATTATTTTAACTGGCTAGCCAGCTAACTTAACATTAGCTATCTAGCTAACAAGTTAGAAACTAACCAAAACATTGTTTAGAACGTTGGTTTGGTAGATTGACATCTACTAAATTCATTTTTAAACGGATGGGTTTATTGGTGTTAAAATACACCAGATATGCTATTTGGGACCACCAGGCTGCTGATGTCATGCAGCCAGTTATTTTTGTGTTAATACTTTTTCATAACGACAATGAGAATTTTGATGTCAGACGACAATAGAATGTTCATGATTTCACAGCGACAACTGTCTACAGACATGTCGATAGACGTAGTATAAACCAGCCTTTACTTTTGAAATCTTTAGTTGTTTAGTACACCACCATACTCACTCTGTTTAGCACATGGCCTCACATGTGAATCCTTAAAGAGAATGGCGGGGCTAAGGCTTAAGAGGGTGTGAATGATGCTGAATGGGTGTAGACAAATTGCTCTCCAGTAGGTGAACCAAAACATTCAAGCGCCATTTTCTCAAAAGTGGGGTTAAAAGTTAATCGATTTTCAAAGCAGAATTACTTTCCCATTGTTCCTCAACTGTAGTGTATGATATACCATTTTGTTACTCTGATTCTCTACTTTTATCCAATTATGAATCGAGCCAGTCGGTCACATATTTAGTGGTATCACTAATCTGAAACCAACATGCCCTTAACGTGTGTTGAGCCTAGGTTCAAATCTTCCCTCTGTTCAACATTTCTCATCAGGATAGAGCCCTCTGTCCCTTTCAATTACTGTTAGCATTAATGCTAGCGTTAGCAGTCTCTCCACATTAGTCAAGCTGCTGACTGATGGCAGCTATGAATGAGTCAGACAGCAATAAACAATGTGCAGATAGCAGCTATCATTCACCTGGATCATGTCTGAGGGTTTCCACTGGTGAGTGAAGATGGGGATATCCTGGAACTGCGGATTACATTTGTAATCTTTTTAAATTCTGTTTTATAGAATTCAGCAGAATAAAGACCAAGGAAGCCTTCTTCTTCTACAGATTTCAGCAGAATAAAGACCAAGGAAGCCTTCTTCTTCTACAGAATTCAGCAGAATAAAGACCAAGGAAGCCTTCTTCTTCTACAGAATTCAGCAGAATAAAGACCAAGGAAGCCTTCTTCATCTACAGAATTCAGTAGAATAAAGACCAAGGAAGCCTTCTTCATCTACAGATTTCAGCAGACTAAAGACCAAGGAAGCCTTCTTCATCTACATAATTCAGCAGAATAAAGACCAAGGAAGCCTTCTTCATCTACAGAATTCAGCAGAATAAATACCAAGGAAGCCTTCTTCATCTACAGAATTCAGCAGAAGAAAGACCAAGGAAGCCTTCTTCATCTACAGAATTCAGCAGAAGAAAGACCAAGGAAGCCTTCTTCGTCTACAGAATTCAGCAGAAGAAAGACCAAGGAAGCCTTCTTCATCTACAGAATTCAGCAGAAAGACCAAGGAAGCCTTCTTCTTCTACAGAATTCAGCAGAATATAGACCAAGGAAGCCTTCTTCATCTACAGAATTCAGCAGAATAAAGCCCAAGGAAGCCTTCTTCATCTACAGAATTCAGCAGAAGAAAGACCAAGGAAGCCTTCTTCATCTACAGAATTCAGCAGAATAAAGACCAAGGAAGCCTTCTTCATCTACAGAATTCAGCAGAATAAAGACCAAGGAAGCCTTCTTCACCTACAGAATTCAGCAGAATAAAGACCAAGGAAGCCTTCTTCTTCTACAATTGCCCGCCCCCATCCATCCATTCCTTCCCCAATACACATGTTAATATTGTACTATAAATTGTGCCTTCCTGTATTCTTTTTACATTGCATTTGAGTCACTTAGCAGACACTCTTATCCAGAGCAATTTACAGTAGTGAGAGCATACATTTTCAAACTTTTTTTCACTCTGGTCCCCCGTGGGAATCGAACCCACAACCCTGGTGTTGCAAGGGCCATGCTCTTCCAACTATATATATTTTTTGTCGTGAAGCGTTTCGTTGGACGGTGTATACCCTGTGTATCCAGTACATACAACTAATAAAACTTGAAACATGAAACTTGAAACCGTTTCTTCTTTCTTCATCCCCTCTTTCTTCTCCTCCTCTCTCAGATCCCAGACGACTTCCATATGGTTCTGTAGAACATTAAATGGGACGGGCAGGCCAGTGGAACAAATGAGTGGATGAGTGATTGTGTCATCGGTTGCTTTAAAATTAGAGAGAGGAGAACGGGTGATGTTCACAGATGCCGTGCTTTACTATCGCTCTGCTTGAAAAGGACACTTCATTCTCTTTCTCTCTATTCTTTTTTCCCTCTGTTCTTTCTCTCTGTTCATCTCTCTGTTCTCTCTGTGTTCCCGTCTGTCAGCAGGACAGTGAACACAGCCACGACAATTCTATCAAACGACAGCCCCTCCGTTAATGATTACTTCTGTCTCTCCCCCTACGATCATCAAAGGCCACTGTCCATCGCTTGATGCTGCCTTCACCATCCCTTTGTTACAAATGCCTTTGATTGCCAGTGAACCCAGATCCAGCTGTGATGCCTGCATAACCTCCTTAAACCCCAGTTCAGAAAGAAAACGCCACCTAGAAATTAACCATTTATTAAGCAATTAGTAATAAAAGTATTGGAAATGCAGGCTCTGCTCCATCATGGTAGCTCACTGCCCAAGCAAAGCATCAATATCAAATAACAAACAGGTAAACTATACCAATCCCACCGGCAGGAACACAGAACCCAACAGTTGGAGGCTGTTGTGGTGGTGGGAGTAAGAAGCCAGTACATAGTAGCAGTAGCATCAATGCAGAGCAAGAAGCCAGTACATAGTAGCAGTAGCATTAATGCAGAGCAAGAAGCCAGTACATAGTAGCAGTAGCATCAATGCAGAGCAAGAAGCCAGAACATAGTAGCAGTAGCATCAATGCACAGCAAAAAGCCAGTACATAGTAGCAGTAGCATAGTAGCGGTAGCATCAATGCAGAGCAAGAAGCCAGTACATAGTAGCAGTAGCAGTAGCAGGATGAGAGAGCAGACCCGGTAAGCTTAAATAGACCACCAAACAAGGTGGTCTATTGTTACTAGCCTCTAATTGATGGCATCTCAGCTGATGCATCAGCCTGAGGCGGGGCACTTGGGTTTCCTTTCTGAACTGGCTCCGCTTAATTTTCAGAATGAAAACACCTACCAGATGAGTTAAATGACTTCTATTCGCGCTGCGAGGCATGCAACACTGAAGCATGCATGAGAGCACCAGCTGTTCCGGATGACTGCGTGATCACTCTCTCTGTAGCCGATGAGAGCAAGACCTTTAAACAGGTCAACATTCACAAGGCCGCGGGGCCAGACAGATTATCAGGACGTGTACTCAGAGCATGCGCTGACCAACTGGCAAGTGTCTTCACTGACATTTTCAACCTGTCCCTGAACGAGTCTGTAATACCTACATGTTTCAAGCAGACCACCATAGTCCCTGTGCCCAAGAATGCCAAGGTAACCTGCCTAAATGACTAACAACCCGTAGCACTGATGTCTGTAGTCATGAAGTGCTTTGAAATGCTGGTCATGGCGCACATGAACACAATCATCCCAGAAACATTTTACATTTACATTTTTTACATTTTAGTCATTTAGCAGACGCTCTTATCCAGAGCGACTTACAGTTAGTGAATATATATTTTTTTTTATACTGGCCCCCCGTGGGAATCAAACCCACAACCCTGGCGTTGCAAACGCCATGCTCTATCAACTGAGCTACATCCCTGCCGGCCATTCCCTCCCCTACCCTGGACGACGCTGGGCCAATTGTGCGCCACCCATGAGTCTCCCGGTCGCGGCCGGCTGCGACAGAGCCTGGATTCGAACCAGGATCTCTAGTGGCACAGTTAGCACTGCGATAAAGTGCTAGACCCACTCCAATTTGCATACCGCCCCAACAGATCCACAGATGACGCAATCTCTATTGCACTCCACACTGCCTTTTTCCCACCTGGACAAAAGGAACACCTATGTGAGAATGCTGTTCATTGACTACAGCTCAGGATTCAACACCATAGTGCCCTCAAAGCTCATCACCAAGCTAAGGAACCTGCGACTAAACACCTCCCTCTGCAACTGGATCCTGGACTTCCTGACGGGATGCCCCCAGGTGGTAAGGGTAGGCAACAACACATCTGCCACGCTGATCCTCAACACAGGGGCCCCTCAAGGGTGTGTGCTTAGTCCCCTCCTATACTCTCTGTTCACCCACGACTGCGTGGCCAAGCATGACTCCAACACCATCATTAAGTTTGCTGACGGCACAACGGTGGTAGGCCTGATCACTGACAACCATGAGACAGCCTATAGGGAGGAGATCAGAGAACTGGCAGTGTGGTGCCAGAACAATACCCTCTCCCTCAACGTGATCAAGACAGAGGAGCTGATGGTGGACTACAGGAAAAGGATGGACGAGCACACCCCCATTCACATCGACGGGGCTGTATTAGAGCAGGTTGAGAGCTTCAAGTTCCTTGGTGTCCACATCACCAACGAACTATCATGGTCCAAACACACCAAGACAGTCGTGAAGAGGACACAACAACACCTATTCTCCCCCAGGAGACTGAAAAGATTTGGCATGGGTCCTCAGATCCTCAAAATAATCTACAGTTGCACCATCGAGAGCATCCTGACTGGTTCCATCACCGCCTGGTATGGCAACTGCTCGGCATCCGATGGCAAGGTACCCTCGCTTGAGGCAAGATGAGCTCCATTTTGGCACGTGTGAACTATCTGCCCATCTTGCCAACGTAGCAGTGTGAACTCAGCCACCCTAGAGACATATCGCCGGGTGCTCTCACTGAACTATATGAGTAGCCTGATCATCTGTGGGTCTACATTAAATATCTACTATCTAACAAGCAACCTAAGCAATATGCACCAAGCCAACCAGCTGTAGCTAATATGCAATGGACTTTATTACGATAATCACCAAAGCAATGCTATTGACTGTGGGCTGAACGCAGACATAGCCAGCTATATAAGGCATGGAACTCACAGATGAACTCATTACTTTTGGGCATCCAAAATCCCCTTGGCGTGTAGCCCTTTCCTGCAGTCAAATGACCTGGTGGCCTCATGGGTGGAATGTTATTCATATTTTTCATAATTAACAAAAAAAATGTTAGAAACCGTTGTAAATCCTATGTCCCCTGTAACTCAGTTGGTATAGCATGTTTCTTGCAATGCCAGGGTTGTGGGTTCGTTTCCCACAGGGGGCCAGTATGAAAAATGTATGCACTCACTAACTGTAAATCGCTCTGGATAAGAGCATCTGCTAAATGACTAAAATGTAATGTCAAACTGTTTTGTTATGTTTCAGTCTTCTGTGATGTATATAAAGTATAATATTGGGATGCAAACTCAGAATGTAATACATTGAAAGTCTATATCTGACATGGTACAGCTGTCTTCTTTTTTTAAAGCCCATAACCATGTGTGTGAGGTGTATATTTTTGCTTCAAAGTAGATTTGTTTAAGACTACCAAGAAACACTCTGTGTGACCCTGATTTAGCCCACTGCAGTAAAAGGTTAATCTAATATAGCGTTCGTAGGAAGCGGAGGACCAACCCCCCGTGATCTCAGTGTGGATGCAGGGACAGATAGAAAGGCCGTTGAAATGAATGGGCTGTGTATAGCTCAGGAGATAGCCAGCAGCGTTGGCAGAGGAGATGGAGCAGTGATGAAAAACAGTATCTTGTCATTGGTTTGCCAGCATCAGTGATGAATAATGGATCGCCTGGCGTGGCCAGTGGTCGCCATTGCAGGTAGTGTAACATGGAAGAGAGGTAATAAACCAGTGTTAGTTTTAGCAGTGACACCTTTTCCCTTCCTACTAGTTTAGAATTCTTTACCAACATGGTGAACATGTGAGTTCCCATAATTACATTAGAAAATCGTGAGATCATGCAATGATTAAAGATAAATGAATACGAAGTATTTTCCCCCAACCGTAAAACCCCTACTAAGCCATAAGATGACTGCCTCTAATAAAATATATTTGTACGAGCCAAAATACAGTTTCCTTAACATGAATCAATTTTTTTGCATAGAGTGAGAGTGATAGGTCATCTTTGTCTTTGCCTGAAGATGCTCTTTTGAATCCCATTGAGGCAGAAAGAGCTGTCATCTTGGTGTATGAGGATATTCTACCGATGCAACATAGCTAATGGACCATGGGCTGACAGAATCATGATCATATAGCAATACTGCAAGAACTCATGTAGGTTTCACAATCTCAGAATTAATACATTGTAACATGGTAGCAGCAGAGGACCAGTGTGAAGCTGGGATCAGCTGAAAAGCAGTAGCATCGCTGATAAAAAAAAAAAAATGGCCGCCAATAGCTCAGAGCTAGCCCTCAGCGCTGACAAGGAACCAGAGCCATGATGAGTTTAAGTGTCTTGTCATTGGTTGCTACGGAAGAGCTTTATGTAAACCAAACACCGTTGCCTTAACGTGAACTCACACTTGTGCTACTGAGAGAGGAGAGATACTCTTTAATATGCATGTTTGTTGCTTCTCCATAGGCCATGGACAGTAGGCGGACAGATGGATTCTTGAGCAGACTGCACTCTGAAGGGTCTGACACCCAATACGAACTGAATCCCTGTTATCGGAGCATGATAAGGCTCCATTTGCCTGACTGAAATTGGAATAGAAAAGGCATACATGGTTACATAACAGCAGACATTGTACAGAGACAAGACCAGACAGCAGACTGCTACATGGCGCCACAACTCAGCCATGATATACCATCACATAGCATAAAACAGTACTACTAGCAAACACCCAAAATCGCAACTAAACGTTAGCTACGTAACCACCTTATCTAAATAGCCTGATGTCCTACTGAAATTGCTCAGCGGTAGCTGATGCATCTGCAGCAAGCACAGCGTGCACAGCAGCGGTGGTCGGTGCCATTTAAGATGAGAGAGGACGATAATTGTTTTTAATGAGAATGGCCTTCTTTCTATTACAGCACATTGGATGACTGTCATTCATGTTCCATTCACCCAGTTCAATGTAGCATGGATAAGTTTAGGCTACTACATGATATTCTAATGTTCCCTGTACTCATCATGAGGTTGCTACAACCTAGTCTATAAATGAACGTTTACAACATACAGGAGGTGCACAGGTCGAGAGAATTTTGAGTAATGTAGGTGACAGACATTGACACATTCAATACCGCCTTGCACAGTCTTGCCTGCATCTAGATGATCTAGGGTGTAATCATTAGCCCAAGAGTTGCAAATGTGAGTTTCTATTCGACAAATTCAGGTATGTTTATCCCCATTTCATTCAGTTTTTCTTCCGTTTAAGAAACGTTTTTCAACAGAATCGGCGGAATGAATACACCCCTGATCACACACAAACAAAGTTCACTTTCATAGCAGCCACATAAAAACAGCATGATCACTTTGCTCGTTGTATATATAATTCCTTCTCGCAACTATCTGTGCACTGTCACGGTTTCGGCCGAGGCTGCCTCTCTTCCTTGCTCGGGCAGACTTCGGCGGTCGTCGTCTCCGGAGTACTAGCTGCCACCGTTGTATGTTTCGATGTTCGTTTGGTTTTGTCTTGATGTTGTACACCTGTTATCGCTTAGCGTTCATTATTGTCCTATAAGTTCTCGTTGTGTTTGTCATGTGTTGTGTGTGATTGAACTTGCTGTCGTGTACGTCTGTGCTTCGTTCTCTCCTCTGTGTTGGAGAGGTTCTCGCACGTGTTTGTGCGTTATTGTTCTTTTGTTTGATTTTACACCTGTGTGCGTAATCGCTCGTATCCAAGCTCTTTTGACTCGTTTTGAGTTTTGGTTCACTAAAGTCTATTGGACTAAGTTCCTGCGTCCTGCGCTTGATTCCTGCACCACACCTTCACAGCACACCTTCTGACAGAATCACACACCGAAGATGGAATCAGCAGGAGCCGCAGCAGCACCTGAGTCTCTGGAGGAGCGGGTCCGCGAGCAGAACGACCAGATCCTTCGTATCGGGACCGCCCTTCAGGACGTGATCAACACGCTTCAACGCTGGGAGACCAGAGGGACACCCACACCTCCACCTTCCGTGCCATCACCATCGGCCAGTCAGCCCATACAAGCTCCGGAACCCAGGGGAATTCGGCTCTCGCTCCCGAGGGCATATGATGGGAACGCTGCCGGGTGTCAGGGCTTCCTTCTACAGGTAGAGCTATACCTGGCCACCGTACATCCGGCGCCCTCGGGACACGAGAGCGTGTCCGCCCTCATCTCCTGTCTCACCGGCAAGGCGTTGGAATGGGCCAACGCCGAGTGGAGGAGAATAGACGCCTCCACTATCACCTACTCAGAGTTCTCCCGCCGCTTCAGGGCTGTGTTTGACCATCCACCTGAGGGGAAAGCGGCGGGGGAGCGTCTATTCTACCTCCGGCAGGGGAGGAGGAGCGCCCAGGAGTTCGCTTTAGAATTCCGAACTCTAGCGGCGGATGCAGGGTGGAATGAGCGGGCCCTCATCGATCACTACCGCTGTGGTCTACAAGAGGACTTCCGTCGGGAGCTGGCCTGCAGGGATACCAGCCTCACCTTCGATCAGTTAGTGGACATGTCCATCAGGCTGGACACCCTGCTGGCTACCCGCGGATGTTCCGAGGGGGGTCCGTCCATTCCATCCTCCAGCACCTCCGAGCCGAGACCTATGGAGTTCGGGGGTGCTGGCGCTAGAGAGAGGAGGGGTCGGAGCACGAGGGGGGCCGTCCCCTGCACCAACTGTGGCCGTGGAGGACACACCGCGGCTAGGTGCTGGGGAGGGTCTCCTAGGGGAGAAGACGACGGGCTCCGCACTGGGGAGTCCTTCCAGGTGAGTAGGCGCCCCACTTACCCAGAGCTCTCTGTTGCGCACTTCTGTATACCTGTGCGATTTCCACAGGTTGCACCTCATTCCCAGCATAAGGCGCTAGTAGATTCAGGCATGGCTGGGAATTTTGTTGATAGTAAATTTTGTTTAGAATTAGGGATTCCCCTTCTTCCTGTTGACGTCCCATTCCCCGTTCATGCCCTAGATAGCCGTCCGTTGGGATCGGGCTTGATCAGGGAAGTCACAGCACCACTTAGGATGTGTACGCAGGGGGGTCATGAGGAGATTATCCAGCTATATCTGATCGACTCTCCTGCGTATCCGGTGGTGCTGGGAATGCCCTGGTTGAGTATCCATAATCCATCTATTTCGTGGCAGGAGAGGGCTCTGATGGAGTGGTCTGCCCAGTGTGGGGGGCGATGTTTAGGTGTTTCCGTGGGGGCTACCTCGGTGGAGAGTCCAAACCAGGTGCCCGCATTGCACATTCCCCCCGAGTATGAGGATTTGGCTATTGTGTTCAGTAAGTCGAGGGCGACGCAGTTACCTCCTCATAGGCAGGGAGATTGTGCGATAGACCTCCAGGCAGGAGCTGCACTCCCACGGAGCCATGTGTATCCTCTGTCTCAAGATGAGAAGAGAGCTATGGAGACTTACATAGACGAATCTCTGAGACAAGGATACATACGGCCATCCACTTCCCCTGCGTCCTCGAGTTTCTTTTTTGTGAAGAAGAAGGATGGAGGGTTACGCCCGTGCATTGATTACCGTAGTCTCAACCAGATCACGGTGAAGTACAGTTATCCACTTCCTCTGATTGCGACCATGACGGAGTCATTGCACGGGGCGCGTTTTTTCACAAAATTAGATCTCAGGAGCGCTTACAACTTGGAACGCATTAGAGAGGGCGATGAATGGAAGACAGCGTTTAGTACCACCTCGGGTCATTACGAGTATCTTGTCTTACCATACGGGTTGATGAACTCTCCTTCATTTTTCCAATCATTCGTGGATGAGATCTTCAGGGACATGCAGGGGCAGGGGGTGGTCGTGTACATAGATGACATTCTTGTGTACTCGTCTACCCGAGTCGAGCATGTGGCCCTGGTGCGCCGAGTGTTGAGGAGGCTGTTGGAGCATGACCTGTATTGTAAGGCAGAGAAATGTCTGTTTTTCCAGGAGTCGATCTCCTTTTTGGGATTCAGTTGGGATCAGTTGTCTGCGACAGGGGTGAAGATGGAAGTTGACCGGGTGTCAGCCGTGCGTAATTGGCAGACTCCACCCACTGTTAAAGAGGTGCAGCAGTTTTTGAGGTTTGCAAATTACTACCGGAGGTTTATCCGGGGTTTTGGACAGGTGGCAGCTCCCATAACGTCTCTTTTAAGGGGGGTCCGGTGCGTTTGCAGTGGTCAGCCGAGGCGGACAGGGCTTTTGGGAGACTGAAGGACCTGTTTACTTCGGCTCCGGTGCTGGCGCATCCGGATCCCGCTTTACCATTTCAGGTAGAGGTGGAAACGTCTGAGGCCGGTATTGGAGCCGTGCTTTCACAACGGTCCGGCACGCCACCTAAACTCCGCCCCTGTGCCTTTTATTCCAAAAAGCTCAGTCCGGCGGAGCGAAATTATGACGTAGGGGACAGGGAGCTGTTAGCTGTGGTACAGGCCCTAAAGGTGTGGAGGCATTGGCTTGAGGGGGCTCAACACCCTTTTCTCATTTTGACTGACCACCGTAACCTGGAGTACATCCGGGCAGCTAGGAGACTGAACCCTCGCCAGGCGCGGTGGAACATGTTTTTGGCCCGGTTCGTATTTAAGATCACGTACATCCCTGGGTCACAGAACGGTAAGGCAGACGCACTGTCTCGGCGGTATGACACGGAGGAGAGGTCCGTGGAGCCCACTCCCATACTGCCGGAGTCTTGTCTGGTGGCACCGGTAGTGTGGGAGGTCGATGCTGAAATCGAGCGGGCGTTGCGCACCAACCCTAGTCCTCATCAATGCCCGGAGGGTCGGACGTACGTCCCGCTCGAGGTTCGGGATCGATTGATATATTGGGCTCACACGTCACCCTCCTCTGGACATCCTGGTATTGGCCGGACAGTGCACTGCCTTAGTGCTAAGTACTGGTGGCCCACGTTAGCCAGGGATGTGAGGGTTTATGTCTCCTCCTGCTCGGTGCGCCCAGTGTAAGGCGCCTAGACATCTGCCTAGGGGTAAGTTACAACCCCTGCCCATTCCACAACGACCATGGTCTCACCTCTCGGTGGACTTCGCCACTGACCTTCCCCCCTCGCAGGGGAATACTACTATACTGGTCGTTGTGGACCGGTTCTCTAAGGCCTGTCGTTTGCTCCCTATGCCGGGCCTTCCTACTGCCCTACAGACCGCCGAAGCTCTATTCACCCACGTTTTCCGGCACTACGGGGTACCCGAGGATATTGTGTCTGATCGAGGTCCCCAGTTCACCTCCAGAGTCTGGAGAGCATTTATGGAGCGTTTGGGGGTCTCGGTGAGCCTTACCTCGGGTTACCATCCAGAGAGTAATGGGCAGGTGGAACGTGTGAACCAGGATGTGGGTAGGTTTCTTAGATCATACTGCCAGGGCCGGCCGGAGGAGTGGACACGGTATATTCCCTGGGCAGAAATGGCTCAGAATTCCCTACGCCACTCCTCAACTAACCTAACCCCTTTCCAATGTGTGTTAGGTTACCAGCCGGTTCTGGCACCATGGCAGCAGAGCCAGATCGAGGCTCCTGCGGTGGATGAGTGGGTGCGGTGCTCAGAGGAGACGTGGAACGCTGCACACGTCCACCTGCAGCGGGCCCTCCGTCGTCAGAAGGCGAGCGCCGATCTCCACTGCAGTGAGGGGCCGGTGTACGCACCTGGTGATCGAGTCTGGCTCTCTACCAGAAACCTACCCCTCCGCCTGCCCTGCCGGAAGCTGGGTCGGCGGTTTGTGGGGCCGTTTAAAGTCCTGAGAAGATTGAACGAGGTGTGTTACAGATTACAACTGCCTAGTGACTATCGTATTAACCCCTCGTTCCATGTGTCTCTTCTCAGGCCGGTGGTAGCTGGTCCACTGCAGGAAGATGAGATCAGAGAGACTCCTTCGCCCCCATTGGACATCGAGGGGGCACCGGCGTACACCGTGCGGTCCATCTTGGATTTGAGACGTCGGATGGGGGGTCTCCAATATCTCGTGAAGTGGGAGGGGTACGGCCCGGAGGAACGGTGCTGGGTGCCGAGGAGAGACATTTTGGACACGTCTCTCCTGACAGAATTCCACCGTAGTCACCCGACACGCCCTGCTCCGCGTCCTCCTGGTCGTCCCCGAGGCCGGGGTCGGCGCATGGCTGGAGCCGCGCGTCAAGGGGGGGGTACTGTCACGGTTTCGGCCGAGGCTGCCTCTCTTCCTTGCTCGGGCAGGCTTCGGCGGTCATTGTCTCCGGAGTACTAGCTGCCACCGTTGTATGTTTCGATGTTCGTTTGGTTTTGTCTTGATGTTGTACACCTGTTATCGTTTAGCGTTAATTATTGTCCTATAAGTTCTCGTTTTGTTTGTCATGTGTTGTGTGTGATTGAACTTGCTGTCGTGTACGTCTGTGCTTCGTTCTCTCCTCTGTGTTGGAGAGGTTCTAGCACGTGTTTGTGCGTTATTGTTATTTTGTTTGATTTTACGCCTGTGTGCGTAATCGCTCGTATCCAAGCTCTTTTGACTCGTTTTGAGTTTTGGTTCACTAAAGTCTATTGGACTAAGTTCCTGCGTCCTGCGCTTGATTCCTGCACCACACCTTCACAGCACACCTTCTGACATGCACTCTCCTCCTCTCACCTTTTCCTTTTGCTTGTGGACTTCAGTGCACAACACATCAGCTGTATGTCACCAGGCAAAACATTTTTTTACAAGCCAAACCTTCATATCATGACCGCTAACCGCTACACACAGACTACATCGATGTCACCATGATAACGTCATAGTCAACATAGCTACTAGAACTAACACGTTAGTAAGTTTAGCAGTTACAACGGCGGGCCCTGGTGGCAATAATTGTATAAAACCAAAAGTTTATCTTGATTTGGAAGAGTTCCAGTGTTGGATAGCCATAGCCGGCTCGCTAACATAGCATCCCTCTTTTTTTCAGTAGGCTAAACTAGGTAGCTGCATTTGCTAGCTAAGTGAAAGTGAAAGATAAAAAAAAATACAACCAAATCTTGTTCAAAACTGTTCAACTATTGTGTTTCTCTCTCTTTGAGTCAAATACTCACCATATGTTATGCACTGCAGTGCTAGCTAGCTGTAGCTTATGTTTTCAGTAATAGATTCATTATCTGATCCTTTGATTGGGTGTACAACATATCAGTTCATGCTGCAAGAGCTCTGATAGGTTGGAGGACGTCCTCCGGAAGTTGTCATCATTACTTAGTAAGTCTATGGAAGGGGGTGAGAACCATGAGCCTCCTAGGTTCTGTATTGAAGTCACTGTACCCAGAGGAAGAAATAAGCTAGCTGTCCTCCTGCTACACAATGGTCCTACCCTACAGAGTGCCACTGAGGCTACTGTAGACAGTGTGTTTTAATAAAATATTTGGTGACGTAAATATATTTTGTATAGTTTTATCTAAAAAGGATAACTTTTTTAATGTTACACTATTTACATTTTTATGAAATTCACTGATGAGGATGGTCCTCCCCTTCCTCCTCTGAGGAGCCTTCACTGGTGCACAGTCAGAGTGACCTGATAGTCAAAACCTAGACCTACAAATAGTTTACCTGAGCTGAAGGCTAATGTCTGACCGCATATGCCAGTAAGCCGTGAGAGAAGAGTAAATGATGGCGAGAGAAATAGACCCCATAGAGTACTAGAATAAGCTTGAATATAAGAGTTTCTGAATTATGCTTTAACAGACCTTCCCATAAGAGGAAATGAAAACTTGATTACCAACACTGATCGCCATGTGGGTGTTTAACAAGCCCACCACATGCTAGATAATGCTAGTATCAACAGCCCATCCAACATGGGTGAAACTGTAGCAAGCCTCGATTAGTCATCAGACAGCTATACAGTGTCAGCTTCCACACTAAGGTTATAACTTAAAATCTGAGGAAGAAAGGTTAGGGTTAGGCAGAAGTATCAATTTAAAATGAGGCTGTACTGTAAATATAGGCTTAGTGATGGAAAAACCCAGTATTGTTTAGCTGACAACAGACTAACACCATTCGAGTAGCACAATACAGTTCATTTGGAAACTATTCAGACCCCTTCCTTTTTTCCCACATTTAGTTACGTTACAGCCTAAAATTGATTGAATAAAAAATTTTCCCGCATCAATCTACACACAATACCCCATAATGACGAAGTGAAAACAGGTTTTTAGACATTTTTGTAAATGTATTAAAAATAAAAAACAGAAATACCTTTTCTCATACAGTTGAAGTCGGAAAGATTATATACACCTTAGCCAAATACATTTAAACTCAGTTTTTCACAATTACTGACACTTAATCCTAGTAAAAATTCCCTGTCTTAGGTCAGTTAGGATCACCACTTTATTTTAAGAATGTGAAATGTCAGAATAATAGTAGAGAGAATGATTTGTTAAAGCTTTTATTTCTTTCATCACATTCCCAGTGGGTCAGAAGTTTACATACACTCAATTTGTATTTGGTAGCATTGCCTTTAAATTGTTTAACTTGGGTCAAACGTTTCGGGTAGCCTTCCACAAGCTTCCCACAATAAGTTGGGTGGATTTTGGTCCATTCCTCCTGACAGAGCTGGTGTAACTGAGTCAGGTTTGTAGGCCTCCTTGCTCGCACACGCTTTTTCAGTTCTGCCCACAAATGTTCTATAGGATTGAGGTCAGGGCTTTGTGATGGCCACTCCAATACCTTGACTTTGTTGTCCTTATGCCATTTTCCCAGAGCTTTGGAAGTATGCTTGGGGTCATTGTCCATTTGGAAGACCCATTTGCGACCAAGCTTTAACTTCCTGACTGATGTCTTGAGATGTTGCTTCAATATATCCACATACATTTCCTTCCTCATGATGCCATCTATTTTGTAATGTGCACCAGTCCCTCCTGCAGCAAAGCACCCCCACAGCATGATGCTGCCACCCCCGTGCTTCATGGTTGGGATGGTGTTCTTTGGCTTGCAAGCCAACCCCTTTTTCCTCTAAACATAACGATGGTCATTATGGCCAAACAGTTCTATATTTGTTTCATCAAACCAGATGACATTTCTCCAAAAAGTACGATATTTGTCCTCATGTGCAGTTGCAAACCGTAGTCTGGCTTTTTTATGGCGGTTTTGGAGCGGTGGCTTCTTCCTTGCTGAGCGGCCTTTCAGGTTATATCGATATAGGGCTCGTTTTACTGTGGATATAGATACTTCTGTACCTGTTTCCTCCAGCATCTTTACAAGGTCATTTGCTGTTGTTCTGGGATTGATTTTCACTTTCCGCACCAATGTACGTTCATCTCTAGGAGACAGAACGCGTCTCCTTCCTGAGCGGTATGACGGCTGCGTGGTCCCATGGTGTTTATACTTGCGTAGTATTGTTTGTACAGATGAACGTGGCACCTTCAGGTGTTTGGAAATTCAAATAAAATCAAATCAAATCAAATTTTATTGGTCACATGCGCCGAATACAACAGGTGCAGACATTACAGTGAAATGCTTACTTACAGCCCTTAACCAACAGTGCATTTATTTTAAACAAAAAAAGTAAGAATAAAACAACAACAAAAAAAAGTGTTGAGAAAAAAAGAGCAGAAGTAAAATAAAGTGACAGTAGGGAGGCTATATATACAGGGGGGTACCGTTGCAGAGTCAATGTGCGGGGGCACCGGCTAGTTGAGGTAGTTGAGGTAATATGTACATGTGGGTAGAGTTAAAGTGACTATGCATAAATACTTAACAGAGTAGCAGCAGCGTAAAAAGGATGGGGTGGGGGGGCAGTGCAAATAGTCCGGGTAGCCATGATTAGCTGTTCAGGAGTCTTATGGCTTGGGGGTAGAAGCTGTTGAGAATTCTTTTGGACCTAGACTTGGCACTCCGGTACCGCTTGCCGTGCGGTAGCAGAGAGAACAGTCTATGACTAGGGTGGCTGGAGTCTTTGACAATTTTGAGGGCCTTCCTCTGACACCGCCTGGTATAGAGGTCCTGGATGGCAGGAAGCTTTGCCCCAGTGATGTACTGGGCCGTACGCACTACCCTCTGTAGTGCCTTGCGGTCAGAGGCCAAGCAGTTGCCATACCAGGCGGTGATGCAACCAGTCAGGATGCTCTCGATGGTGCAGCTGTAGAATTTTTTGAGGATCTGAGGACCCATGCCAAATCTTTTTAGTCTCCTGAGGGGGAATAGGCTTTGTCGTGCCCTCTTCACGACTGTCTTGGTGTGTTTGGACCATGATAGTTCGTTGGTGATGTGGACACCAAGGAACTTGAAGCTCTCAACCTGTTCCACTACAGCCCCGTCGATGAGAATGGGGGCTCCCAAGGAAGAACCAGACTTGTGGAGGTCTACAACTGGCTGATTTCTTTTGATTTTCCCATGATGTCAAGCAAATAGGCACTGAGTTTGAATGTAGGCCTTGAAATACATCCACCTGTACACCTCCAATTGACTGAAATGATGTCAATTAGCCTATCAGAAGCTTCTAAAGCCATGACATCATTTTCTGGAATTTTCCAAGCTGTTTAAAGGCACAGTTAACTTAGTGTATGTAAACTTCTGACACACTGGAATTGTGATACAGTGAATTATAAGCGAAATAATCTGTCTGTAAACAATTGTTGGAAAAATTACTTGTGTCATGCACAAAGTAGATGTCCTAACTGACTTGCCAAAACTATAATTTGTTAACAAGAAATTTGTGGAGTGGTTGAAAAACAAGTTTTAATGACTCCAACCTAAGTGTATGTTCATTTCCGACTTCAAATGTAAGTATTCACAGCCTTTGCTTTGAGACTGGAAATTGAGCTCAGGTGCATCCTGTTTCCATTGATTATCCTTGAGATGTTTCTATAACTTCATTGGAGTCCACCTGTGGTAAATTCAATTGATTGGACATGATTTGGAAATGCACACACCTGTCTATATAAGGTCCCACAGTTGACAGTGCATGTCAGAGCAAAACACAAGCCATGAGCTGGAAGGAAATGTCCGTAGAGCTCCGGAACAGGATTGTGTCGAGACACACATCTGATGAAGGTTACCAAACAATGTCTGCAGCATTGAAGGTCCCCAAGAACATAATGGCCTCCATCATTCTTAAATGTAAGAAGTTTGGAACCACAAAGACTCTTCCTAGAGCTGGTCGCCCGGCCAAATTGAGCCATCGGGGGAGAAGAACCTTGGTCAGGGAGGTGACCAAGAACCCAATGGTCACTCTGACAGAGCTCCAGAGTTCCTCTGTTGAGATGGGAGAATGTTTCAGAAGGACAACCATCTCTGCAGCACTCCACCAATCAGGCATTTATGGTAGAGTGGCCATATGGAAGCCACTCCTTGGTAAAAGGCACATGACAGCCCACTTGGAGTTTGCCAAAAGGCACCTACAGGACTCTCAGACCATGAGAAACAAGATTCTCTGTTCTGATTAAACCAAGATTGAACTTTTTGGCCTGAATGCCAAGCGTCACATCTGGAGGAAACCTGGCACCATCCCTACGTGAAGCATGGTGGTGGCAGCATCATCCTGTGGGGATGTTTTTCAGCTGCAGGGACTGGGAGACTAGTCAAGATCGAGGGAAAGATGAACGGAGCAAAGTACAGAGAGATCTTTGATGAAAACATGCTCCAGAGCGCTCAGTACCTCAGACTGGGGCGAAGGTTCACCTTCCAACAGGACATCAACCCTAAGCATACAGCCAAGACAACGCAGGAGTGCTTCCCGGGACAAGTCTCTCAATGTCTTTGAGTGGTCCAGCCAGAGCCCGGACTTGAATCTGATCGAAAATCTCTGGAGAGACCTGAAAATAGCTGTGCAGCGACGCTCCACATCCAACCTGACTGAACTTGAGAGGATCTCTAGAGAAGAATGGGAGATACTCCCCAAAATACAGGTGTGCCAAGTTTGTAGCATCATACCCAAGAAGACTCAAGGCTGTAATCACTGCCAAAGGTGCTTCAACAAAGTACTGAGTAAAGGGTCTGAATACTATACTGATATTATTTTTAATACATATGCAAACATTTCTAAAAGCCTGTTTTTGCTTTATCATTATGGGGTATTGTGTGTAGATTGATGAGGGGGAAAACTATTGAATCGATTTTAGAATAAGGCTATAATGTAACAAAATGTGGAAAAAGTCAAGGGGTCTGAATATTTTCCGAATGCACTTTATATCACGCTGCTCAACTGCTGAATAGGTCATGTAGCGCCCACAGCATTTGGGCCAGCACAAAGTTGGTAGACATGAGTCACGCTCAGTGAGCTGCATCAGGGTATAAGATGCCCGCATAAGCACTATGTACAAGCATGCAAGCATGATAATGCGCATAAACTTGCTTACTGCCATCCTAAAATGATGTGCCATCATACTGCGAAGCTCCAAGCAGATGCCGCGGAAAGGATAACTAGTGTTGGCCTCTAAGTCACCACGACCTCACTGTGTGCTCTTGGCAATAGCAATAATAGCAACCACGCCATAACGGCTATGTGCAGATGATACAAAAAGTAACAGCCAATGATTGAATAAGCTTAACAGTCACCTAGGTGATGTATACAGAGCCTAACCAGCACATGCTCCCACAATTTAATATTGCATTATGCATACTGTGCATAGGAAATGAAGCAAAGAATATCAGCTAACACCTGAATGTGTGAGCATTCACCACAGCATTACGAGTTGCACCGTAACACACATACCATGACTAGAAAATATCAAAATGCAACAGAAAATGAATTAGTAACAGTACTAATACATGATGACTAAAATGAAGTGATCGCTACAATACAATAGCATATCACAGAATAATAACAGTCACTAGAATGATACTACTAGAATGCAAGATGGACTGACAGGGAGGACCACCTATGTAAAACGCATGACACATGATTGGAAAATGACTAATAAACAGAGCCTAAACCTACTGCTGCAAATAAGAATGAAGTAAATATAACTATGTTGACTGGAATCATGCCGTACAATGTATGGTAATAGTGTGACTCATGCAACAGTATGCACTGATGAGCTAGCAGATACTCTGATTTGCTCAAAGCAGAAAACCAGCAAAAGTGTAACCGCACAAGCGCACTAATCCAGACCACTCTGCAAGTTAAGTTGAAAGCGTTCTATCTTAACTGTTGTTGTGATGTGACTTTTAACATTAATCTGATGACTGTTATTTCTCTAATTAACTAGCTATGTTTAATTGATACCCAATTAAATTAATAATGTAACAATTAACTCGTTAGGATTTGGGGCACCACGAGAGCGGCTGATTAAATAGTTACCATCTCCCGAATTAAACTCTAGAATGTCTATACCTATCACATCGATAAACAGTCAACTTATTAATCATAACTTTTTATCATATCATCATTCTGAACGTCATAACCTCCTTGCACCTCCCAGCCCTACTTGTGATTCAGTACTACACAAATTGGTTTAATTATTTATTTACTAGGTAACTAAATGGTAACACAGGATAACATACACACTTAATATATTAACAACAGGTCCCTAGCAGAGTGACAACAACATGACTGCTTGTTACAAAAGAGAGAGAGGTAGAGAGACATGGACAGAGAAACTTAACGTTGGTACATTTAGAAACTACTCTCACTTATATTTCTCCTATACTTTGCACACGAACCGCCACCCACTTGGAGTAAGAATCCATGAATGTATTTACGTGAGGTGCCGCCATGTAGTTCTCTCTCTCTGAACCGGGCCGCCCTGGAAAGTGAGTCGGTCGGGCCTTCTTGTGGCTCGCTTGTAAGGCTCTGATTGTCCACATAAGGTCACAATGTACTTCTTCTTAGTTGTCAGGTCTCCAATGACTTGTCATGTAGTCCTGAACAAAACTACAGCATGGATTTTCCTTTCACTCGTTCTGGAAGATTGGTTCTTTGAAGACAGGCTAGCCAGTCCTGTTGATGGTTCCCCAGTGGGGTGACAAGAGTAGCTTACTAGGATGGTTTGGATAGAGTAGTATAATGGTCCCACTTAAATTCGCTTTTTTAGATACTTTGCCCAGAACTGCTAATCAGCCGTACCAAAGATTGTCCGGGAGGTGTTGAAATTCAGGCTTCGAACCACTTTGAACGTGACCTGCAGCTCGTCGTCCTTCTGGTCTGATATGTTCCAACCATTTTTAACGTGTAGCGGCTGCTTCACATCTTTCTGGTCTAAAGGTTAATTTCTTTACCCATCATTTTATACCGTTCGTTGAAAAGGGGTGGTTCGTCAAGCTGACACGCTGTCTGACCTCACTCAAGGGGGCGGTGACTACTCACCTGTACAAAGTTATAGAAACAATGTCCTCTTATAGTTTCTAAGATCACATCCCTCTCTTAACAAAAACACTTTCATCATTGTTCATACTTCATACACAGCGTAGAGGATGGACACTTCACACATTTAGTGTGTATACTTTTCAAGTCACAGTATTTCCATTATAACAATTTTAACGACGTCACAACATAACAACCCATATGACATTATTATTCTTTAGATCGCCTCTGACCATTCCCCACGTTCTATGTTAGAAATATTGTTCCAGTATTCACTTTAGAACATGTTAGAGTTTCGGCGGGAAAATGTCAGTGAACAAATGCACATTCCTGTGTAAATTTGGAGAGGGAGATAGCTGAAAGTTTAAATCCTTGATTTACAACAGGGTGTGAGCTCTCAACCCCCCAAAAGCTCCCTCCTCCCCCCCCCCCCCCCCTCTGTTGATGAAAGGGGATCTGGTTGAAGTCATCTGGATCCTCACAGAGGGTAAGGGAATAGAGATCCAAACCAGCCAGAATAATTGTACAGCATTTTAGGTGTGACTGCCAGCGCAAGTCACTCTAACTAGTGTAACTGGGATGACCTGTAAAATGTAGGCTATCACTGATAGTAACATCGATTGCAGCATTCTCATGAGTTGTGCGACGCGCAGTGATAACTACTATCGATAATGATGCTGCACTAAACAATTAACGTCTGCATAGAGACTGTAATACTATCGAATCACAGTGATAAGTACAGTCTCTGGCCCATGATCAGAAAACATTGCTACTCACTCACTGTATATCAACGCATAGCCTGTATTCTAGCCTAGCATAGCCTAGATACTCCTTGTATGACGGGGGATGATTCTCCATGATGGGGTGTGTGTTCACAGAGCACGCTGAATCTGACTGAAAACTGGTATTAGGAACAAACTAGTAGCTATATGATGGGCTACTCCCGAGGCTAATTCTACTTACCTAGCTAGTTTATAGCCGCTATTGACTGACCACAGTAGAGCAGCAACATGGTTGATCCTCACAATCAATGACATCCCACGCAGAGGTTCAAACATTGCGACATGAGCATATTGAACGATGTGGATGAGGTTCAAACACAGCTAGCGAGTACTTTCAAATAAAATATTATATCAGAAAACAGCAGCATAGTGAGAAACAGTTCGTTACACAGCAGCATCAATGGAGAGCAAGAAACCAGTACATAGTAGCAGTAGCATCACTGCAGAGCAAGAAGCCAGTACATAGTAGCAGTAGAATCACTGCAGAGCAAGAAGCCAGTACATAGTAGCAGTAGCATCACTGCAGAGCAAGAAGCCAGTACATAGTAGCAGTAGCATCAAGCGGCAGCAGGATGAGATGCCATCTCAGCTGATTCTTCAGTCAGAGGCCGGGCACTCGGGTTTCCTTTCTGAACTGGCTCCGCCTAATATGCTCTAAACTGCTGTAACATTTCCAAGACTGTTGTGTTTTGGGATTGGCCATATTGTGTGGAGGGATTTAGGGAGTAGTGTTTTTAAACAATGACCTCAATTGTTGTTTGTTTTGCCCTTGCTGATGTCTGATTGGTTGATTTCTGCATGGGGTGGTGAGGGTCCAATCCTACGTCCCAGACGCTGTGTGGTAAGACTACAAAATGGTGAGTTTCCTGTTTACTACCTTCTGCTTCCTGCCTAGAAAGACATAAATAAAGAGTTTACAGTTCACAAGACCTTTACAAGAAGTACACGGCTGCTGCATCATTTCCTTCAGATCCAGAGAGAGAGATAGGTCCACTTGCCAGGACCAAAAATACAAATTACATCTAGACACCGTTGCCCTAGAGCACACAAAAAACTATACATACCTCGGCCTACACATCAACGCCACAGGTAACTTCCACAAAGCTTCCCTGAGAGACAAGGCAAGAAGGGCCTTCTATGCCATCAAAAGGAACATCAAATTTGACAAACCAATTAGGATCTGGCTAAAAATACTTGAATCAGTTAGCCATCACCTACAGAGAGATGAATCTGGAGAAGAGTCCCGTAAGCAAGCTGGTCCTGGGGCTCTGTTCACAAACACCAACAGACCCCACAGAGCCCCAGGACAACAACAACAACAACATAATTAGACCCAACCAAATCATGAGAAAACAAAAAGAGAACTACTTGAGACATTGGAAAGAATTAACAAAAACACTGAGCAAACTAGACTGGTATTTGGCCCTACACAGAGAGTACACAGTGGCAGAATACCTGACCACTGTGACTGACCCAAACTTAAGGAAAGCTTTGACTATGTACAGACTCTGTGAGCATAGCCTTGCTATTGAGAAAGGTCACCGTAGGCAGACCTGGCTCTCAAGAGAAGACAGGCTATGTGCACACTGCCACAAAATGAGGTGGACACAGAGCTGCACTTCCTAACCTCCTGCCAAATATATGACCATATTAGAGACATATATTTCCCTCAGATTACACAGACCCACAAAGAATTCGAAAACAAATCCAATTTGGATAAACTCCCATATCTATTGGGTGAAATACCACAGTGTACAATCACATCAGCAAGATTTGTGACCTGTTGCCACAAGAAAAGGGCAACCAGTGAAGAACAAACACCACTGTAAATATAACCCATATTTATTTATTTTCCCTTTTGTACTTTAACTATTTGCACATCGTTACAACACTGTATATAGACATAATATGACATTTGAAATGCCTTTATTCTTTTCGAACTTGTGTGAGTGTAATATTTACTGTTCACTTTTTATTGTTTATTTCACTTTTCACTTGCTTTGACAATGTTAACATATGTTTCCTATGCCAATAAAGCCCCTTGAATTGAATTGAATTGAATTGAGATACAGAGGAAAGATGTAGAAAGACAGGCGGAGGAAACATAGAGATGGAAAATGAGACTAGAGAGTGGATATCCCATAGATTTCAGAGGTGTTGAGATCCCGTGGAACTTATTTGGGTGTCACACTGTGGTGTAAAGAACTTCTGAGCAGATGAAAGTTTAGATCGGTCGCCTCGCTGCTGGGCCTTGTCCTGGTTGGTCCCCTGGGATTAGGGGGGCGGGAGGAGGATGGGGTGCAGTCAATTAGGATAAAAAAATATACCTGACAGGAGAGGAGAGAAGTTGGAGGAGATGAGAGGAACAGTAGGAGAGATGTTGGGTGAGATCAGAGTAAAAG
Source organism: Coregonus lavaretus (assembly GCF_964263955.1). Classification (NCBI taxonomy): domain Eukaryota; kingdom Metazoa; phylum Chordata; class Actinopteri; order Salmoniformes; family Salmonidae; genus Coregonus; species Coregonus lavaretus. Next base: position 8,382 of record NW_028165210.1, on the reverse strand, counting down.
GGAGGAGAGAAGACAAAAATGAGAGGAGACGATAAGAGGAAAGAGGATAGGAGAGGAGGAGGGGGAAGAGTGGAGTCCTCCTTAGCCCTGACAATGACAAGGCGATAAGATTTGAAATTACTTCTAGACGCTCCAGTGAATCCCTGCTCTCTGTCTCTCTCTCTCTACCCCCACATCCCAGACCCTGCTTTCTCTATCTCTCTACCCCCACATCCCAGACCCTGCTTTCTCTCTCTCTCTACCCCCACATCCCAGACCCTGCTTTCTCTCTCTCTCTACCCCCACATCCCAGACCCTGCTTTCTCTCTCTCTCTACACCCACATCCCAGACCCTGCTTTCTCTATCTCTCTACTCCCACATCCCAGACCCTGCTTTCTCTCTCTCTCTACCCCCACATCTCAGACCCTGCTTTCTCTCTCTCTCTCTACCCCCACATCCCAGATGGAGAACAGAGAGAAAAAGAGATCTAAATTGTCCTGGGCTGGTCTGAACATTCTGTCCTTAATTGTGGTTTGGAATTTCTCTTTTTAGGGCTCTGATCTGCTGTGGTGTGTAAGTGTGCATGTGAGGTATTTTATGTGAGGTATGTTATGTGAGGTATTTTAGTGTGAGAAGGAGGAATACCTTCATGGACAGAGATGGGGGCATTAGGACAATGATCTCTCAACCTCTCACTCCATCTCTCTCTTCAATAGAGGTGCATTTACTGTATGGGTAGGAACATGTTATTCTGCCCTTTCTCTTTCCCAGCATACTTTATGTTGTGCTGTTCAACAAGTTGATTATTTTCCCATTGACCAATTAGGAAGTGTGAGTGACAGCCCGTAAGCAGCATGTTGAGATGTACCTGCCAGCAGACAAGCTTGGTTTACACATAAGGGGCGGAGCTATTTTTCCAATTCAAAGACCTGCGGTCACAACTGCTCACAGGTACACACACCCACGAATGCATGCAGAGCAGAATTAGGCTGATACCCACTAATTAACAAATCCAGAAAATAGCCGTTAAATTCTACAACCACCTAAAAAGAAGCGATTCCCAAACCTTCCATAACGAAGCCATCACCTACAGAGAGATGAACCTGGAGAAGAGTCCCCTAAGCAAGCTGGTCCTGGGGCTCTGTTCACAAACACAAACAGACCCCACAGAGCCCCAGGACAACAACAACAACACAATTAGACCCAACCAAATAATGAGAAAACAAAAAGAGAACTACTTGAGACATTGGAAAGAATTAACAAAAACACTGAGCAAACTAGAATGCTATTTGGCCCTAAACAGAGAGTACATAGTGGCAGAATACTTGAGCACTGTGACTGACCCAAATTTAAGGAAAGCTTTGACTATGTACAGACTCTGTGAGTATAGCCTTGCTATTGAGAATGGTCACCGTAGTAATAATCTCTGTTCAACAAGTTGATTACTTTCCCATTGACCAATTAGGAAGTGTTTGGTACAGCCCGTAAGCAGCAATTCAAAGACCTGCGGTCACAACTGCGTACAGGTAGACAAACCCACGAATGCTTGCGTAGTCATTCACAAACAGACACAGTATACATATTCATAAAGAACTTCAAAGGGGTTCATTTCCCTCTTTATTTTAGTTCCTTGAAAAAGTTGTGACTTTTGTGTGTGTGTTCCCTCAGTCGGCGTAACCCCATGGGTCTGATCACTGCGCTTGATGACAACAACAGAGCAGCAGGAGGGCTATTCTGGGATGACAGAGACTCTCGAGGTATTTCTACAAAGTCAGGTAGTCAGTGCGTCTACCGGCATCTTGTTCTGCCATAGAGAATCGTATCATCTACCTTGTCTCTATGATCTCACCCAGAGAAACTCTTATTTTTATTTATTTTACTAGGCAAGTCAGTTAAGAACAAATTCTTATTTACAATGATGGCCTACACCAGCCAAACCCAGACGACGCTGGGCCAATTGTGCGCCGCCCTATGGGAGTCCCAATCACGGCCGGTTGTGATACAGCCTGGAATTGAACCAGGGGGTCTGTAGTGATGCCTCAAGCACTGAGATGCAGTGCTTTAGACCACTGTGCCACATGGGGAGTCGTAAAATCTATCAGTGCTAGCCCATTCACACTGCTCAGTTTGGAGGTCAATTACTTTACTTGGTTTGGGCCAAACAATACAGCTTTGAACCACATGGTAACATTATCAACAGTATATGTGACCGACCGGCTCGATTTGGTCTTATGTAGCAAATTTGAAATTGTGTTTTTTACATTGGATAAAAGTAGAGACTCAGAGCTAGAAAATGGTATATCACAGTACAGTTGAGGAACAATGGGAAAGTAATTCTGCTTTGAAAGTTGATAAACTTGTTACCTCACTTTTGAGAAAATGGCCCTTGAATGTTTTGGTAAACCTACTGGAGAGCTCTTCTTTGTCAACACCCATTCTCCATTGTTCACACCCTCTTAAGCCTTAACCTGACCCAACTCATGGCCCAGGCAAGGAGTGCATTAATCAGAGAGGCAACAATGAGACCAAAGATAACCCTGAAGGAGCTGCAAAGCTCCACAGCGGAGATTGGAGTATCTGTCCAAAGGACCACTATAAGCCGTACACTCCATAGAGCTGGGCTTTACGGAAGAGTGGCCAGAGAAAAGACATTGCTTAAAGAAAACAATAAGCAAACACGTTTGGTGCTCGCCAAAAGCCATGTGGGAGACCCCAAACATATGGAAGAAGGTACTCTGGTCAGATGAGACAAAAATTTAGCTTTTTGGCCATCAAGGAAAATGCTATGTCTGGCGCAAATCCAACACCTCTCATCACCCCGAGAACACCATCCCCACAGTGAAGCATGGTGGTGGCAGCATCATGCTGTGGGGATGTTTTTCATCGGCAGGGACTGGGAAACTGGTCAGAATTGAAGGAATGATGGATGGCGCTAAATACAGGGAAATTCTTGAGGGAAACCTGTTTCAGTCTTCCAGAGATTTGAGACTGGGACGGAGGTTCACCTTCCAGCAGGACAATGACCCTAAGCATACTGCTAAAGCAACACTCGAGTGGTTTAAGGGGAAACATTTAAATGTTTTGGAATGGTCTAGTCAAAGCTCAGACCTCAATCCAATTGAGAATCTGTGGTATGACTTAAAGATTGCTGTACACCAGCGGAACCCATCCAACTTGAAGGAGCTGGAGCAGGTTTGCCTTGAAGAATGGGCAAAAATCGCAGTGGCTAGATGTGCCAAGCTTATAGAGACATACACAAGAGACTTGCAGCTGTAATTGCTGCAGAAGGTGGCTCTACAATCTATTGACTTTGCGGAGGGGGGGGGGGGGAGTGAATAGTTATGCACGCTCAAGTTTTCTGTTTTTTTTTATTGTTTCACAATGAAAATATTTTGAATCTTC